>NW_024091589.1:0-20775 GCF_014356525.2 Nilaparvata lugens
TTTTTCCGAGGACACATTTATCATTTTATTGTACTCCAACGAGTTATCCCAGGGTTGAGACCTAGTGCAATCGAATTTTCATATCATTAACTTTCTTTGTTCCAAATTCCGTGAGAATCGTTGAAGCCGTTCTCGAGATCCCGTCACATACAGATATATAAACATATAAACATCTAAACATGTAAACAGAAATTGCTTGTTTAATAGTATAGGATTCTCCGCCATTTTTTCGCAGTTTGAACTACAGATTCATGATATAAGTATATTTCAAGAGAGGAAATGCTTCAATCAATCAATAGAATTATTATTTGATGATGGTGGTTGAATGTGTGTGTGCGCGTGAGTGTGTAGGCTTCTTCTTCTCTTATATCGCTTCCCAGTAAAAACCTCAACTTCTGTTCACGGACAAGGGCTTTATGAAGCACTTTGTGAGCAGTAATTATTGTTAACATTATTATTATATTATTAAATACTTTCCCTTAGGCTAGTAGGCTACTACTGTTCATGGTTTTACACTGTTATTGGTAGTCTATAGGATTTTAAGATTGTGAATATTTAGTATATCAAGATTAGGTGTAACATTTTCAACACTGTGTGAGTATATTTTTTAGTTTTTTAACTCTGCCGAAACAGGTTCTTGTAACCTTTGGGATTATTTTCCATATAAATTGTTTCTTGTAATGTTCTTCAAGGTATGATTGTGATTTTTAGTTATATGGTAAATATTTCATTAACTATGGTAATTTCATGCTTTGTATATATTGTAAAAAATGGAAAATAAATTGATTTGATTAGATTCTATTAGGATTCTTAGGATTCTCTCCCATAAGGTTATAATAAACTTAGGGTCGTAGGTTAGAATTCCGCCGATACGTTTGATCATCTCATCAAGTCACCCTATCACTCCACACTAGTAGTGCTGTGAACAGTAGACCTCGCGCAGTTATAAAGACGTCCCAAACCATAAGCACTTCCACACTGATACACTAACTATTTATTTGATCAGATCATGCTTACACAAGATTTAATTATCATATAACGCTTTCCAGAATTTAGCGCGAGAAAACCAGAAGACATCTGGGCGCCCAGACGAGCTTTTGCTCTTTGCATCCTATTTTAATAGTACATAAAGATTGCATTCAATGAGGCATGCGATGAGGCATGCAATGAGGCATGCAATTTATAGTCTACACAGCTGTTAATTTTTTACCAAGTTACATTGAGATATTGAATTGCATGCGTCATGGCATGCAATTTTTAGTCAACTCGACAGCTGATTTATGATGAATAATAATTCTATAGTCTGATTTTTACGGTAATATTGGCGTATGAAGGAGGCTCCTTTTGCCTTTTATATTATCCTTGAAATGGAAAATTTCCAAAATCTTGTATATACGTCGACGCGCAATTTAAAAAGGAACATACCTGTCAAATTTCATGAAAATCTATTACCGCGTTTCGCCGTAAATGCGCAACATGAAACATATAAACATTGAGAAATGCCAAACCGGCGACTTGAATCTTAGACCTCACTTCGCTCGGTCAATTACTCACGCACAAGCATGAAGCTCATGTGGGAATCATCTGCAATAGAAAAAAGAACTACTAAAATTTTTTCAGTGAATATCTAGTATTGTTGTTGCTTTAACTACTTACAACCGGAAGTTACATGACTGATAACTGCACATTGCATACTATTTCCTTTAGATTAGAAAGTTTATGTTTCAAACCAAGCGTTACTCCAGTTTAATGTTTTGTGTTTGGGCTAGTGTTATTGAAATCTTGTTTGAGTTGATTGGAATTTTTACTACTACTTCTATTATTCAATTCTGAAATCCTCAGAATTTTTACTGCTTATAGGTTGGAATTGGTGATCGTTAAATAAAGTAATATCCGTGAATAATAATTGAGATTCACTTTCATTCCTTCAATGTTTCCCATTCAACCAATTCTAAATAGTATGACGTAGTGTGTTGTAAACTCACAAGTAATTGGTGAATTACCTCTTATTCAGTTTCATTTATAGGTAACTTCTTGTAGTGGTGGAGTTTAATTAGAAAGTTTTCTCTGTTTGGACTGAAGGGAGACATTATTACTTTTCTAGAATGTTTATAACCGAGTTCTTTGAGGATGATTTGTTCGGTAATGGAGGATTCAATCTCAAAATGGTAAGCTAAATAAACTAATGTTTGGATATTACAAGAAGGTATTCGATTTTGTCACATTATTTACTTAATTTTGTGCATCCTTGGACTTGTTTTGCAGTCAGGAATACTGAGGGCCGGTTTCCGAGCTCGAGATTTAGAAAACAGCTGGAGTCAGAAAATTAGCTTTCTGATACGGGGTTTAGTTGTATTCCATGTTATAATTAAATTTTGAAAACCCAGAAAATTGAACTCAGAATAAAATAAAGGGAAAATTTCAGCTATTTCGAATTATTTAGGAATGTTTCATTCCGTCAAGAAAAAATGTTTCCAATTTATTATAGAAATGAGAAAATGAAGATTATCATGAAAACTGCGACCACGCCCCGTCTTGGAAAGCCAATTTTCTGACTACAACTGTTTAAAGTCTAGAACTTAGCTGAATCCCGAGCTCGGAAACTGGCCATAAGTCTCACTTCCAATAGTCTATATCTTTTCTTTATTTCTCACACAATATAATTGTATTTTCTACTGGAAATTGTTCATTTTCACAAAACCCAGGGTTTCGATGAGCATGGTTGAAGGAATTTAACCACTTCACATTTTCAGTTGAAAATGTAGATGGAACACCCCAACCACTCCAGTTAAAGGTCATGAAACTCAAGCTTAAGATGATGCCTTGTGCATCGAAACTCTGGGTTTGCGAAAATAAGAAGATTCCAGTAAAAAATACAAAATTTTGTGTTGGTTTCACAAAGCCAGCTTGAATTTTAATCGTGATTAATATTGATTATGTTTTTGAAGGTACGGATTCAAAGATCCAAAGGTTCAAAGAAACTATAACGTCAACCGAAGCGTATTGTGTGTCAGGAGCTTGATTTCACGAGAACTAATCAGAGAAGCCTTCTGTTCAAAAAAACCTTCTCTCATTGGTTCTCGTTATTAATCACGATTGAAAATTAAACGGCTTTTGTGATTAAGAGAAACACAATAATTTATTTTGATTCAATCATTGAAATGTTTCTATTCAATCATTGAAAATTCTACAACATCTCTGAAAACATCATTTCTTCTTTTTATTTCTGTGTAGTTGAGTAGTTGATATTGTGGTAATAATTATTCATATTAAATAAAGAGACTAAGAAATTGACAAAAACAACCGATTTTATTGATAGTTGGAAAGACCGATTTCGCTTGTTACACCATTGTCAATCTCTGATACTCTAAAACTGAATACAAGAGCAGCAGAATCTATACTAGTAGGCAAGCACTGCTATTGGTCAAGGGCATGAACGCCTTCCATTGGCCCAGCTAGACAGTCTCCTCCCACTTAACGGTATAACAAGAACGTCACAAAATGGAGGCTTAAGCAACAGACTCACCATGATAACAAAATTCACTTTCAGTACAAAATGAGAACCAAGGAAACAAGTGAGAGATGATAGAACAAAATATTGAATGAAAAAGACTAAGAAATTGTCAAAAACCACAGATTTATTGATACTTAGAAACAAAACACACACTATTCTAAGTGTCTAATTTCTTAGTCTTTTTCATTCAATATGAATAATTACCACAATATCAACTTCTCAACTTCACGAACAGTGAAAAAAAAATATATAAAAACTATTGACTAATGTATGCTTAAACTATTGACAATGTTGTGATAAAACTAATTCGTAGTGCTGTATTGGTTGAACTGAATCTGGTCATTTAAACTATACTGATAATTGTCCTTAATTACTCTTGTTATTTCTAAAGCCTCTAGAATGTTCAAAGATCTGCCTTTGTTATTAAAATGCAGAAACTCAACATTCTCCACAACTGTGAACTAGTGATTATTTGTTATCAAATGTTCTGCAATGTTAGATTCCCGTACCTTCTGCCAAGTTGGACAATTTCTTCTTATTTAATCCCTTCTTTTCATAGATTCAACCCTCACACTAGAAATAAATCTCCTCCATAAACATTTCATCAAGATCCCTTGTATCCCACTTCATTTTTCATCCGTATTATTCATCTCTCATACGTCGAATAAGTTTCGCATGATGTACGCTCAAAGTACACAGTGCACAATTTGAAAATCCCGCCAAGTCAAGTGAGAAAGTATTATGAGAATCACTTTACATTGTCAGCATTGCTTGAATGAGAATCTTTGGTCTTATTCATAAGAAATTCTGACAGATTGAAGTGGATTCCACTGTGGGACAAGGAGATATTGGCGCGAGATTCAGCGTCTTGTACTCGTCATTTATTCAGGAGATTTTCTGTATTCTAGAACTTGCATCCCAAGATATATAACACACTGAACAGACCTTATAGTCTAAAATATACTGCATATATACCCGTGTATGTATGATAGCTTTGTATGTGCAGATATAACTGATAGCTATATATGTTATGTACATTATTATTTTGTACCAAGCCTCTCTTCTATCTATATATATATATAAAAGCGAAATGGCACTCACTCACTGACTGACTCACTCACTCACTCACTCACTCACTCACTCGCAGAACTAAAAATCTACCGGACCATAAACGTTCAAATTTGGTAGGTATGTTCAGTTGCCCTTTAGAGGCGCACTAAGAAATCTTTTGGCAATATTTTAACTCAAAGGTTGTTTTTAAGGGTTTAAAGTTCGTCTTTTGGCATGTATATTCATCTTCTCCCAATCTCTTAATTATAATTGAAATTTCCATATCATATAATCATCATATGTTACTATAGAACTATAATCTAGATAGAGTATCTCTTCGAAACAGTTGTTAACTGGCAACTAAATTAATAATTTTGTCAGGTTGGCATTAAGTTGAGTTGACTTCGTTAGGTTGGCACCAAGTTGAAGATTTAAATGCATTTATCGCGGAAAAATTGATTGAGCACTGCTACTTCAATCCTGGGAATATTATATTACTAGCGGTCAGGCTCGCTTCGCTCGCCATATCCGTTCAGCCAGACGTTTAGTCTGGACCCCCGACTGGATTGTCCTAACATATGATAAAAATGCTCAAATGAAAAATGCAGGCCAGCGAAGCGAGCCTGCTGATCTCATTCCTGGACGATCCAGTCGGGGGTCCAGGGAGCGGAGCCCCCTGGCTAGACGGATATGGCGAGCGAAGCGAGCCTGACGGCTACTTTCATATAAATCTGTGGTGGAGCTTCCACAGAAAGGAGATATCCAATCAAACTAGTAGGTGATATTCACTTCAAAATGTCAGTATTGTTTGAATGGGAAGTATTGGTGTTATAAATGAGGAATAGTGACAGTTCAAAGATCGCCATTCAGAGGGATAGTTCAGACTAGACCTGGACTATTTACAGTCAGCAGGTTCACGTTATAATGGCAGTATTTTATTAACATTGGTGTTGCTATTCTTGTCTATCATTTGACAAAGCAGATAGCGCTATCTTTTTCTAGCTTCCAACATTGCCAGATCGTTTTTTAACAATGTGGAAATATAATCAATTGACAAAATGTCTAATCTCAATTATTATTAAAATTTATCATTCAATCATCGGAAATATATTTTATTGACGGATAAAAAAATTTAATTGATTATTTTAAACAAGAATGAACAGTTAGTATTACATCAGATATAGCGGAATCAATATATATATATATATCATTCAAAAATGAATGTCTGTTTGTGTGTTAGTTTGTTTGTTTGTTTGTTCCCTATAAACTCGAAAACTACTTGACCGAACAGCATGAAACTTTGGGAATATGTTGTGTGAATATTGGGGATGGTTTCGGGCTAATAATAGACTTATTATATATCAATCCATATTATTGGTACTGTTCCACATCTTTCTCCACTGCCATTACAAAGTGAACCTCACAATATAGTTTATAATATGGTACCAAGCAAGTAGAGTGGAATTTAAACTGTCGACAGTATTCCTTATAAATAACATCAATTGCTGGCATTAATTCAATGCTGACTGTTAGTTGTAGTGGATATCACTATATTGGGTCACATCCTAGACTGTTGAAATAAAATAAAAATCATTAATTTGTACCCTTCTATGTTTTAGTAAAGTGATCCAATAAGATATGAAAGTGTTCTCCATGATTGCTACGCCTATTTCATTTCAATAACTATTTTAGTAGCCATTTGAAGGAAGAGTGAATATCCTAGACTAGCATTGTCTGTAACATTTTTCACTTCGACCAAAGCAGACAATCTGCAGTGAATCTTTCCACAATAGGTTATATGAAAAGATAGCATAAGAAGATATCCCATGGTGTGAATGTTGTAAATTTCACTGTTAACTCAAGTCAATGGTCCTAGTATTTTTTTTCGTGAAGTTTTGTGACGCTGATAGCCTATCATACTGTGCAATTATTACACTATCACCTGGCCAAAACGGGGATAATAGACAGTAGTTGACTTGACAAAGAATCGGCTTGAAAATTGAAACATAAACGACCTATGCTATGGAATATCTTCCGATGTTATCATTTCTCTATAGTTATATACCATGGTCCTTGACTACTTGTTTAGAATAGCAAGTAACAGTGAACTATATTATGAACTGAACAGTTGACAGTGATGAATGCTATGAAGGAGAATAAGGGCTTCAGATATCTCAGGAGCAGAGCTATTCGCATTCTCCACTGCTTGATATTCATACAAATGATTGCAATTCCTGGCATGCATAACTCCTCAAGAGCTGAGTAGAATTTGTGTAGCATCTGTTTGCACATAGTTTGTTGTCACTGTATGTGTAACCTTGTACAGTATAGTTGACCGAGCGAAGTGAGGTCTAAGATTCAAGACGACGGTTTGGCATTTCTCTTAATGTTTAAATGTTTAAATATTTGAATGTTTAAATGTTTATATGTTTATATGTTGCGCATTTACGGCGAAACGCGGTAATAGATTTTCATGAAATTTGACAGGTATATGTTCCTTTTTTAATTGCGCGTCGACGTATATACAAGGTTTATGGAAATTTTCCATTTCAAGGATAATATGAAAGGAAAAAGGAGCCTCCTTCATACGCCAATATGAGATTAAAAATCAGTCTATAGAATTATTCATCATAAATCAGCTTACAAGTGATTACACAGATGTGTGGAGAAGCCAGTCTATTGCAATCAGGTACTAATTGTACTACTCTGTGAACAGTAGACCTCACGCAGTATTCTCATCCACAAATACCTGATTGAAACTGGCTTTCTACCATGCAATTGCAATTTGCATTGCAATCAGGTACTAATTGCAATGCAAATTGCAATTGCATGGTAGGAAGCCAGTTTCAATCAGGTACTTGTGGATGAGAATACTGCGTGAGGTCTACTGTTCACAGAACTACTAGTGTACATATGGATTTCACTCTATTCAGACCTGACCTCTCTCTCAAAATACAGCTTTTCAAGAAATTCACAGCTAAACAGTGGCCACTGCTACCTGTATAGTTATTGTTTTATGATAGCAAACAATGTACACTCCAGTGCACAAGTCGTCTCAACAGAAAAAGTGGGAATCCACTCCACCATAACCACTATCAGCTCAGAAAGCGAATGTACAGTATAGTGTGCAAATCAACCCAAGTAGGCCTGATACATGAGTAAGTGAAAGAAGCCAGTTCTGACGAGAAAGTGAGATATACTCCAAACTGTTAGCATTTGTTATTATGATGATAATAATAATAATAAAGTTTATTCCTTAAAGTATACAGAATATACAATTGGAAACGTCAGCCATGAATTAAATTAAGATCTAAACAAATAATCACGTCAATTCCTTAAATTCTATGCACTATAACACAATAATATTACTTTCAATTATAATGTCAATAGGAAATATAAACATATATCAGAAATAATTGTTTAATATCCCTTCATCCATATTAAAATGCTCAGCTAGTGAATAAAGATGAATTCTTGTGAACTTTTTTCAAGTTTTATGCCTAAGCAAACTCAACATTCTCAATTTTGAAAGTGTACATTTTTGTTATTAGCTGATGATCTTTAATAGTGCACAACAATGCAAATGACCTCCAAAGATCAGTTTATATCCTTTATGAAATGAGAAGAATTATCGTTTTGAAATATCAACTGAAATTATGGCATTCAGAGGTGAATAACCGGTCAGATCGGAAATATTGTAACTAACAATTCAGATTTGAAAGTATCTCAATACACATAATATGTGTATTATAATAGATATTATCTAGGAAGTGACATAAGTAACAAAATATAATTAGGCTAGATATTGAGAAGAAAATGGGAAATTCCGAATGATTTGTAGAATATCAGTGAGACTTTGGGTAATAAAGCTAAAACACTCACAATATCATGAAATGTTATAAGGTAATGGCCGCTTTAGTCCTTCTCTACGAAAGAGATTCTAGGGTTTTTCTCTCTCACTCTTTCATATTCTCTACCACTACCACATCAATCGTAATTATATAATTTTATTTAATTTGGTTTTCAACTTATCCAAATTCTAAATTCCTTGTTTATGTAATATATTTTGAACTCAAAATTGGACAGAACATATGAAGTGATAAACATAACTTATTTTTGATGATTTCTATCCAAATTTGGGAAAAGAACGTTTTTGGGCTTTAAGCCTGTTGTTTCTTCCCCAATCATTCATAGATGAGAATGATATTGTACTATCAATGTATAATAGGCATTAATAATATAAGATTATGACTGCCAGAAATGAATTGGATTAATTAACAATATTGTTGGTTGTGTAGACTGATGTTTGATATATGATAGAGCTTGTTCTAGGGGTTTCACTGAACTCTCTTCCTCTCTCTCTCTCTCTCTCTCTCTCTCTCTCTCTCTCTCTCTCTCTCTCTCTCTCTCTCTCTCTCTCTCTCTCTCTCTCCATCAATCAATCACTCTCAATCAATCTCTCTCTCCCACTCTTTCTTTCTTCCTCTTCCCTCTCACTTCTTCCCTTCACTCTCTTTCTCTCTCCCTTCTATGACTGAAGACATCCTTAAGATGATGGGACGTAGAGACAAAGCACATAGAAAATTTAAAAAGACATTTGACTTGGACAGTTTGATAGAGTATAGGAGCCTTAGAAATAGGGTTAAACAGGAATTACGGAACTCAAAGATTAGGTACTTGAATTCGTTTATGACAAACAATAGACAAGACTCTAAATCACTTTGGCAGGGAATAAAAGAATTCGGGCTTGGCAAACAGAAATCGAATCCACAAATTGACTTACCATTGAATAATATAAATGACCATTTCGTTTCACACTCTAACCAACGCGACGAAGTTGTCATTGCTAATCATATAGATGATCTTGAAGAGCAGGTTACAAACTTAGATTTACCAATCACTGATCAATTTCATTTCCATCCAATCTCAGAAGAAGACACTTTCAGAGCAATTCAACGTATTCATAGTAATGCTACGGGTGTAGACAAAATCCTATTAAATTTATCAAGAAGATGTTATTTGCTATTTTACCAACCATTACATACATTTTCAACAAGTCACTTGAAGAAGGCATTTTCCCTGAAAACTGGAAGTTTGCTCTGGTTCGCCCTCTGAATAAAGTTCCATCACCCAATAAAGTTGAGGATTTTAGACCAATCAGTATTTACCTGCATGGTCCAAAGTGCTAGAAAGACTCATTCATGCTCAAGTTGTAAAATTTCTAGACACAATAGTAAGCTTCATAACTTTCAATCAGGCTTTAGAAAATTCCATTCAACTGAGACAGCTCTGCTTCGTGTCACTGATGATATAAGGTTAGCTATGGACCAAAGAAAATGCACCATCCTCACCCTATTTGATTTTTCTAAAGCATTCGATACTGTTGATCATACAGTCCTTCTGAATAAGTTGGCTATTCTTGGTTTCAGTCACAACTCGTTAGTTTGGTTTAAATCCTATCTATAGGTAGGAAACAATGTGTATCTGTCGGTGACAAAAAGTCAACTTGGAAAAACGTTATGCATGGAGTACCACAAGGTTCAATTTTAGGCCCTCTCCTCTTCACTTTGTATGCTAATGACCTTTCTTCCATTATCAAATTCTCCAGTTTCCATACTTATGCAGACGACCTTCAAATCTATTTAAGCTGTCCCATAACAAAAATTAATGAAACAGTTGGAATAATGAATCAGGATATCAATTCGATAGTGGAATGGACAAAGAAAAATGGCTTAAGCTTAATCCCATCAAAACACAACCCATTATAATTGGATATTCTCGTCTTATAAACAATATTGACTTGAATCGATTCACAAAATTAGTGTAGACGGTAATGACATTCCTTACTGTAGCTCAGTTAAAAATTTAGGCATTATTATGAATAATACTCTTGACTGGTCAGAACAAGTGAACAAAACTTGTAAAAAGGTATTCTCAGTTGGGTAATTTATTGAGATTCAAAAAAAACTTCCATTTTGATTTAATTCTATTTCAAATTTATGAATGTATTAATTTTGCTGACTACGTCCGTCTCCATAATGCATTCAGGGGAGTGTATTGGTTGTTATTTTCAATAAATGTTCTTTTGAATGAGTCAAATACCATTCTTGCCAAGGGTTATCTAATGCAAAAATCTTGTATTATCTGTTCATATAGTTCATATAGCTGTAACTAGTGCCTAGATGTGGAATTTCAGATTATGGATGGAGAATTCTATATTCTATGTTTTCTGTTGGAAGAACACAATTCAAAATTCATATTTTTATATCTGTTTGTTATTAGTTTTTTCCTATTGAAAATCTTTTTTTTCTCTCTCTCTCTCTCTTAAAATTCACTATCACTCTTTTGTTTTGCAGTGAAGTATTTTTTCTTGTTATCACTTGGTTCTGTATTGTAACTTTTATTTTGTTTTTAGTTTTTATTGTAACGGACTTTTTGCGGCTCCCCCAGCGGTCAAAGACTTTTCTTTTGCTGGTAATGCCTGAAACAGTTTTTAGATTTTTTAGTTTATTTTTACTTTCCTTGCCCTACTACCATAGGTAAGGAAAGTATTGCTTTCCAAAAAATTAAGGTACCCCGATTTCAGTTTTCTATACGTTTCAAGGTCCCCTGAGTCCAAAAACATGATTTTTGGGTATTGGTCTGTGTGTGTGTATGTGTGTGTGTGTGTTGTGTGTGTGTGTGTGTGTATGTGTGTATGTCTGTGAACACGATAACTCCATTCCTAATTAACCGATCGACTTGAAATTTTAAACTTAAGGTCCTTATACCATGAGGACCCGACAATAAGAAATTCAATAAAATTCAATTCAAGATGGCGGAAAAAATGGCGGATAATTACTAAAAAACCATGTTTTTCACGTTTTTCTCGAAAATGGCTCTAACGATTTTCTTCAAATTTATATCATGGATAGCTATTTATAAGCCCTATCAACTGGCATGAGTCTCATTTCAGGGAAAATTTCAGGAGCTCCGTAATATTCTTGAGAAAAATGGCGGAAAATGACTAAAAAACCATGTTTTTCACGGTTTTCTCGAAAACGGCTCCAACGATTTTCTTCAAATTTATACCATGGATAGCCATTCATAAGCCCTATCAACTGGCATGAGTCTCATTTCTGGGAAAATTCCAGGAGCTCCGTAATATTTTTGAGAAAAATGGCGGATAATGACTAAAAAGCCATGTTTTTCACGGTTTTCTCGAAAACGGCTCTAACGATTTTCTTCAAATTTTTACCATGGATAGCTATTTATAAGCCCTATCACTGACATGAGTCTCATTTCTGTAAAATTGCAGGAGCTCCGTATATTCTTGAGAAAATGACAGTTACTAAAAAACCATGTTTTTTACGATTTTCTCAAAACGGCTCTAACGTTTTTTTCAAATCCATACCTGTATAGTTATTTATTAGCTCTATCAACTGCATGAGTCTTTTTCCTGGGGTACTAATGGGGGTCCACCCAATCCTTGAGAAATGGACTTTGTAACCTCCTTCTCGTGCATGAGATAGGTAGGTACACGGTTTTTACTTTTTCTTCTTCCATATACCGTGGGTACGGTAGTAGAGCAGTTTATAAAAAGAACACAGTCATAGTCAAGATATTTCATCTGTAGAACAGCTGTTTTTGACGAATTTCAAAAAAATCATCTAATTTCACTTTACATAAAGGAAAAAGTACTCTGAAAACAATTGTATATAAGTGTATAAGCCAGTATATATTGTAATCTACATAAATAAAGTACTCAATCAATCAATCAATTCTATTTCTCTCACTCTTCCCCTTCACTCTCTCTTTATTTTTTCTCTCCCATTTCTGAAACCGTCCAGCCCTAGAACGATAACATGACTTTTTCCCTTCACCCATCCCTCCCATATAAACCCATGATAAAATCAATTGTATATAAACTCATATTGTTTAGAATATCCACTGCATTACTGCTGTATATTGCTGAATATTGATTACCCTTATCCACCATTAGTCTACTCTATTTCAATAATATTATTTTATCTGATTACATAATTAAATCACTTTATTCATCATATGATTATTTGTTCTTGAATTTTCATATAATATATTAAAACTTCTACAAAATTTTTATTTGTGAACAAATCTTTAGTCTTATAAATGAATTAACGTTCTTGGTAGATAGTACTGGGAAGGATATTTTTAATATTCTTTCCAAAGAATTGATATGTCGAAAGCTCGCCAATTTATGTAGATTCACTACAATATTATCTTGTATAGTTACAATAGAGTTAAATAGAGAGTAATAAATAATTACTGATTAATTATTTATCGATCTGGGATGTGACAAAATTTCTCTATCAGAATGATAAAATCGACAAAAAATGAGCTTTATAAATAATTCACTGACCGAGAAGCCCAACAATTGAATTTGATGAGCACTTATTATACTTACATAGGCTTATCCTCATTAACATTTTCAATATGTTGCCTAGTAACAATCAATATCGGGGGCACCGAGCTTCGCTCGTTATTTTTTATTTATTGATAAACAGAACACGATTCTCCAAAATGATCGTGTTTTTGACCGAGCGAAAGTGATGTCTAAGATTCAAGTCGACGGTTGGCATTTCTCTTAATGTTTAAATGTTCATTGATGTTGCACATTTACGGCGAAACCGGTGATAGATTTTCATGAAATTTGACAGGTATGTTCCCTTTTTTAGTTATTGCGCGCGTCGACGTATATACAAGGTTTTTGGGAATTTGCATTCCAGGATATATAAAAGGAAAAAGGAGCTCCTTCATATGCCAATATTAGGAGTAGAAATCAGACTATAGAATTATCATCCATAAATCAGCTGAACAAGTGATTACACACAAGTGTGGAAAAGCCAGTCTATTGCTGTATTTCCATAAGGTCTATAGTTTCAATCAGGTACTTGTGGATGAGAATACTGCGTGAAGTGTACTGTTCACAGAACTACTAGTATTTCACAGTTGGCTAAAAGTCATCTTATGAATTTCGGGGATGCGATGTTTTGATTTTTCACATACTCACTCGCTCACTCACTTTTTTACCATTCACAGCTGTTTCAGCCAAGGATGAATTATCGTTTTAATGTCGTTCAGCAAGTTTTCTCAAGGATGAGACCTAGTGCAATCGAATCGTTATATATAAACAAACTATGTTCCAAATTTCGCGAAAATCGTTAGAGCCGTTTTCGAGATCCGTTAAACATAAAAACCAGATATAAAAATAGCCAGATATAAAAAACCAGATCTAAAAATAGCCAGAATAAAAATAACCAGAAATAATACAGAAATTGCTCGCTAAGCCAAGGGTTATCAATGGCAAAAATCTTGTATTATCTGTTCATATAGCTGTAGACTTCTAATGCCTAGATGTGAATTTCAGATTATTGGATTCTATATTCTATGTTTTCTGATCGAAGAACTCAATTCAATTGGCGTTTGATCCAAAGCAAGTTCAAAAGTAATCTTCGAGAATGCGATAACTTTCTCGCAGAATATACAGAATAAAATGGATTCGATGGTTATCAAGATTCTATGAGAATGAATGTTATAATAGGAGAATAGTTCAGATTATAATAATAGAATAAATTGAAACGTTATCGAATAATCAAGCTCTGTATTGTTTTGTGTGAATTGACGAGACTTGGAAAAGAGAATCTCCGATGAGTAAAGATCTATATCTATGCTCTTGCTACTCCCGTTGTGAGGGTGATCACTTTAAGAGCTGAACTCTTCTAAATAACATTTCTGAGTTTAAAAATCACTTCCCGGTGGGTCGGATTCCACCTGAAGCTGTGGGCTACTCATCATTACGCAAGCATAAGGCGGGAGATCATTTTTGGGCATCATCATCAGCAAAAACTGAGTGGGGTTAGCTTGAGTGAATTTGAATTGTGAGATACGGTCTCCATTTGACGTACTGTGATCTCCAAAGCCTATCGCTTAGGACAATAATATAAGACAGTATATATTGTCCTAAATACAATATATAGGCTTATACATAAAAATCTGTGATTCTTATAGGTTTTCAGGCCCACTGTACGGTTTCCATTCGCCGTACTGTGATCTCTAAAGCCTATCGCTTAGGACAATAACAATATAAGACAATTTATATTGTGCCCAAGACAGTATATATAGGCTTATACATAAGAATCTGCGATTTTAATATATTTTTGAAGAGAAAAATATCGAATAACAGCTCATTTTCACGTTCAAGGAACTACCACGTACCCTGTGAGCTACCAATTCTATTTAAAACCATACTTATTATTTATCAGTCTGAGAGGAAAAATTAGCAAACAGCCTGATTTTAAATCAAGGGATCTTTCCCACCCACGTACATTAAACTACCAATTCTATTCAAATTCCTATTTTTCATCAGTCTGTGACAAGAAAAACCAGCAGAACATTTTCATTTATGTCTACTTAACTCCCAAGCTGCTTAACGATAAAGGTGACGGGTGGTTGAGAGCTGAGAGTCAACTGGAGGCTTCTAATAAGCATCACCCTCCACCACCCTTTCTACTCCATCCCCTCCACCTTCATTAATTATCATCAAGTTCCAATTACGCTTATCAGCTTCGGCTTGCCTGCTGCAATATATATTCTCTAGTGAGATTCACTTCAACGTGTCAGTGTTGTTTGAATAGGTAGAGTTGTTGTTATTTATGAGGTTCTCACTATATCGCACATCACTCACCTGTCACACCCACCTAGTGGCTTCTAATTTCAATTAATTGCAACTGTGATTATTTATCTCTAGTGATGTTGAGGGAAAGGTTGATAGAAGACGGGATTGTAGGCTTAGCGATGGGAAGGATAGTGGACGAGAATGAGAACATATTATAAAAGTGAATCATAAGTTTGTTTTCAATTGTTGTGTAAAAATTTCACAGTTTCTAGTGCCTATGTTGGGTTATTCTGTTGTCCAATTTGGGTTGCCATCTATGTTGATTCAAAATTGTATATTTGAAGTGTTTGCAATGAAAATTGGAGGAATGGGAGAAAAATGGAAATAGTAGACGACAATTGAAATATTATACAAATTATATCGTATTAACTCCTATAATGTATGATTTATTATTGTGGTGGAATTAATGTGAATAACAAAATAATACACCACACGGAAACAAGGAGAATTTTCAGTTGTGATAAATTAGTGTTGATTTAAGATTAAAACTTTCAATATTAATATTGATTTTGCTTCGATTTGGATACGGTATTTGAAAATTTAATCTGGAATTTTGAAGAAACAATAGGGATTGTCTTCGTATTATTCATCAGTTTTATTTGTGACACAAATAAATGAAATATATCGAGAATATTGTTTATAATCTATTTTCATTCTTATCACAAATACGAGTAGAATATTCTATTCACTAGAAAAACTTCTGATACATTAAAGGACAACCCTATCGAATGACTAATTATCCTAACTACGTACATTGATGTTGTAAGCTGTAGTGATTCATAGTGAGAATATTGTCACATTTTCAAGTTGAATATTTCTTAATATCAGTTCAGTATTCTGGACTATTTCCAAGTATTTTTTTGTTATCTTTGGCTTCTCTGACAATCATTCGAAGAGTATTTTCCATCAACTCATTTAATCATCCTCCCTGATTTAACAGGCTGTTTATAATAATAATATCGAGTGACCTGGCTGGCTCAGGTCTGGTGTCAGAGTTTTCAGGTCGCAACTGATCAATTTCAGGGCCTCTGACATGACCTAACGACTGCTTTTTAGGCAGCCGGGACCGACGGCTTAACGTGTCCATCCGAAACAGGCTGTTTGAATCCACGTTCTTCTAGTACAGTGATAAGTTTGATTCCATAAGAAATCTGAATTATCTGCTACACAATACGGATTCAGCAATCCATCCATATCCCCGGTATTCACTTATGAGGAAAAATAACAGTAGTTGTACAGTTACTGTATCAAGTTAGCTCATTTTGATTTTGTTACAGTATAGATGACCCAGTACTTACTGCCACCTACCGGCAGAATTCAGAAATATATTCTTGGCCAATCAAAAGAGAGTGGGAGGAGCTTGTAGGCGTGCCAGTAGAGACGATGTCCCGATTTCGTACTTTATCATTATTCGTCTATTTTATCCATTATATCTTTTTCTCTTTTCGTCAATCATTTTATCTTTCTCAAGCTCGATAACTCATTTTGTCTCAGTTCATTCTTATTCAATTGTATCGATTTTCCTGGTTTCATTGTTTCATACCTCGTCTGATACTTTCCTTGAAAATATTGGTTGATTATTATTAAATATGAAACTTGAAAATAGTTAAATAGTTCTATTGAGTACCTTGCATTGGAAAGTGAAACAGGTGAAACTAGAACGAGAGCTTAGACTAGAAAATCGTATATTGTTATGAATAGATATTTGCAATGTTATAATCCTATCATATTAAGCGAGCAATTTCTGTATTATTTCTGGTTATTTTTATATCTGGCTATTTTTATATCTGGTTTTTTTATATCTGGCTATTTTTATATCTGGTTATTTATGTTTAACGGATCTCGAAAACGGCTCTAACGATTTTCGCGAAATTTGGAACATAGTTGGTTTATTATATAACGATTCGATTGCACTAGGTCTCATCCTTGAGAAAACTTGCTGAACGACATTAAAACGATAATTCATCCTTGGCTGAAACAGCTGTGAATGGTAAAAAAGTGAGTGAGCGAGTGAGTTTGTGAAAAATCAAAATTAGCATACCCGAAATTCATAGATGACTTATAGCCAGCTGTGAAATACTAGTAGTTCTGTGAACAGTACACTTCACGCAGTATTCTCATCCACAAGTACCTGATTGAAACTATAGACCTTATGGAAATACAGCAATAGACTGGCTTTTCCACACTTGTGTGTAATCACTTGTCAGCTGATTTATGATGAATAATTCTATAGTCTGATTTCTACTCTAATATTGGCATATGAAGGAGGCTCCTTTTTCCTTTTATATTATCCTTGGAATGCAAAATTCCCAAAAACCTTGTATATACGTCGACGCGCAATAACTAAAAAAGGAACATACCTGTCAAATTTCATGAAAATCTATCACCGCGTTTCGCCGTAAATGTGCAACATAAAAATGAACATTTAAACATTAAGAGAAATGCCAAACCGTCGACTTGAATCTTAGACATCACTTCGCTCGGTCAATAAACACGATCATTTTGGAGAATCGTGTTCTGTTTATCAATAAATAAAAATAACGAGCGAAGCTCGGTGCCCCGATATTGATTGTTACTAGGCAACATATTGAAAATGTTTAATGATGATAAGCCTATGTAAGTATAAATAAGTGCTCATCAAATTCAATTGTTGGGCTTCTCGGTCAGTGAATTATTTATAAAAGCTCATTTTTTGTCGATTTTATCATTCTGATAGAGAAATTTTGTCACATTCCCAGATCGATAAATAATTAATCAGTAATTATTTATTACTCTCTATTGTAACTCTATTGTTACTCTACTGGTAACTATTCTATCATTCAGTCCTTTAGTGCGATTCACTTTAAAATGTCAGCATTTTTTAAATGAATGCTATTCGTATTTCATTCTGACAGAGCACATTTTATATAGCTCCTATGTTTTATCTTCCTAGCTTATACTTTTAAAAGCGACACACATCTAATTAATCTATCCAATCACTCATCTACCCTTGCTCCTTATACAAACTCATGTTGGTTCTTTATGATAAACGTGAGCCTTTTCAATGCATAGCCGTAATTTATATAATAATATATTATATATATCGTATGAGATAAAGCACATCACATCATTTTCTTTCCAAACTAAAAGTCACACAGTTAAATTCAGTGCGTCAAGCCATTGGATGAAATTTGGTGTTGCTTGATGCACCTCGTCAAGGTATTCATATGATATATCTATGGTTATCTAGTGTACTACGTATATCTACAGTTACCCATTATACCTAGAATATCTATAGTTGCCTAGTATACTATCTATATCGTCGATTGCAAAAGCTGCTTTCCTTCCTATAGCGTGGCCAATCGGTTTTTTATTTATTATCTGGGGCTACTGTGTCACGGTGGCTTGCAAATACCCATATACCCTATTGCAGCATTTCATTCCATACTGTACTATAGGTTGTCAACTGTTCTTTCTACAAGAAAAACTACTTTCTTGTGTAGCGGTATGCTTACCGGTGCATTCCGATGTTTGAGTAGTTAACTGGTTGCAAAGAATGTGAATTACACGAGGTGAATACTATTGTTATAATAAAACAAAGCTACTTCCATTTATATTTTAATTATTATTGTTGTGATTAATTTCTGTATTGAGGATTATTATTATTATTATTGTATTCTTTCTGTTATTGCGATAAAAAATTGATTGGATTTGACGGAAAGAAATGGTAGTTTGCATTTGTTCAAATGGTAAATAAATAAAAATAAATGAATAACCCGTTTATTGCTTTCTTAAACAATCACAAAAATTTCAAAATCAAAAGCTATATACAATTCAAAAGGCAATAATCAGCAGATGCTGGGGTATAATTATCCTTTTTCCATAGAAGGATAAAGTGTTGTACGAGTGCGTTTTGTAAAGTTTTCTTTCATCTTCTTCATTTCAATCCTTGTAGAGCCAGACTTGTTTGAATACGTTTTTCATTCTCTCCCATTCCGTCCTTTCTCTTGCTACTCTCTGCCACGTGGCTCCGCCGCATACTCTCCTGAATTCTTCGTCCCATCTGTACGGGGGCCTTCCTTTGCTCAGCGTGCGTGGGTGCCAGTCGAGTATTGTTTTGGTCCATCTTCCATCCGTTGTCCTTGCAATATGGCCTGCCCAATTCCATTCGTTCGTTTATACCATTTTGTTCAAATGGTAATAAATATAAATTTCCCAGCTTTATTCAAAATTAAGATTTTTAAATCATTGTTTTCAATTCTTTTTATATCTACTTATGATTAATAATCTACACATATATCTTTTAATTGAAGACTGTTTATTTTTAAAATGTGCATTGATATTTTAATACGTGATAGTACCTTAACCTATATTTTGATTTGTACTGTAGTATGAATTTGAAAAAGGACAGTTTTGGTCATAAGCCTGTTAAGGTGCGTACAGATTATACGCCGCGAATATGAGCAATTCACTTCTAATCAGCTGATGCCAAGCTTTTTATATTTGTATTTTACCTTTTCTGTAAAAATACAGATATAGTCAGCTGATTAAAAGTGAATTGCTCATGTTCGCGGCGCGTATATCTGTACGCACCTTTGTGCCTTCTCGCATGAGTGTAATAATTGTATATGACTGAATGAATAATAATTGTTTGACGGATTTAACATCATTCAATTCGGATTCACGTTACATAATTATCAAATAATATTGATTCGTCTCTATGGTTGAGCAAGAGAATCTTCGTTGTAATAGGTGACCTTATCAAGTTAGATTAATTTCAAAGCTCTAAATCTAAAAAAAGTAGAAAAAACGGATGAGGTCGTCTGTATGATGAGTTTTTTAGTTCATGAGTTTGAGTCTGTATGATCTATTTACAGAAATTGAATATGGAGTTTCTTGACATCAAGTTTTTAGAATTTCAAAACTCATAGCTTTCGAAGTTCAAGTCTAGAAAAAGAGAAAAATGACAAACAAGTTGGTCTATATGATGATTTGAATATATTCTAGTAACTTACATTGACTTCTAACAAAAATTAAACATGGAATTCTCTAGAAAATTGCAATTTGAAATTTCACTTCTTGATCAAAGACAGAAAAAAGGCGTACCTTCAAGTAATTCGCTTCCGAATTCAGATGAATAGCATAATTATGCCTAGTCCAGAATGGGATTGGATTCATTCTTGTCATTCAACACCAGAAAATTTTCCCCATTCCCAATCCAAAAAATCTTAAAGCAGATATTGTTCAATTAAAACGGATATTGTTTATCAACTAGTAGTTCTGCGAACAGTAGACCTCGCTCATGATACCACTTTCAATCTAATGAGAAGGGCTAGTACAGTAAGTACAGTATATTGTGAGATTCAGCCATGTCATCTATTATTTTCTCTATTGAAAGTGCTAGAGACACTGTTTGCAGGGACACCGTACTTTATATCGTCTCCATATTCTGAATTTCGTGAGAATCGTGGAGCCGTTTTCGAGTTTCGATGAATACAAACATATGAACATATGAAAATCCAAACATCTAAACATATAA
>NW_024091590.1:0-19126 GCF_014356525.2 Nilaparvata lugens
TTAGTTCAATAATGACTTTTGTGAGGCCTACAAATGAATGAATAAATGGGATCATTATCATTATTATCATCACCGAATAAGAAACAAAATATAAATTGCTATAATATCAGTAAATATAAGCTGTACACATGCGCGTTTCACTCAATTGTTTCTATGATAGCACTTCATACAAGCTATATTCTAATTAGCCACATCTCCATATATACTGTACTCCATTGTAGATAAGGCTTGTTTAATGATTACATGGTATAATTTGCTCAACTCCCGAAATTAGTTCATTTTATTTATTCATTCCATATCATTCACTGACCTCCTACGAAAAGGCGTATATGGATCTGTCAAATTTATACCACAAGAAAATGTGTGTTGTCCTCTTAAACCTCCACGTTGAGGTTTTTAATATTCATTGAACCCCTCCACTGAATATGCAACAATTGATAGCACCTCCCTTCTCAATTGATTAGTTATGATTAGTAATGATTAGTTATGTTGTTGGCCAACAATTGTATGAAACATTCCCATCACTCGATAGATAATATCAGTGAATAAAGCTGCTCACATGCAAGTATCACACAATTTGTTCTATTACAGCACTTAATAGAAGTTACACTCTCACAACCCCATACTCTATCGTGGAAGGAGCTTGCTGCATGATTGCAGGGTATTATTTACTGATTTATGTTGGAGACTAGAGTGCGAGTGATGATAATATCATCTTGTGAACAAAAACATAAACTTGGTTGAGCTCAGACTGCCACTTACCAACTTTCTATGAGTCATTCAATTCATCACCTAGATGAAACTTTCAACAAAACTTACAACTTGAAACTTTGCTTCAATAAAGAATAAGAGAGCTTTCTTAGTTCCTACCCTCTTTCTTTTCCTTTTTCTTGTTCCTCATTCTTCTCCTTCCTTCTCTTCTCAAAGTTTCTTTCATCATCCTTCAATCTTTTTTTTAGTTTGTTCACTTGTATTTCTTGATTTCTTCCTTATTAATTTGTTACTTCTTATTCTTCGATTCACGTGCATCTCCTGTTCCTCTTTCCACCACCTTCTTTTTCTTCTTGTCTTCTCTCTCCTCTTCTGCACATCTTTCTTCTCTCTCTTCTCCCTGTTTTTCTCATTCTTCTCATGTTGCTTATTCTTATCCATCTCTTCTTGCTCCACAACTTCCTCATTTCATACCTCTTCCACTGTTGAGTTTTTTTCATTCTCCTTCACTTTTTATACACCCCAATATTTATTTTGTTTCAGTCAACATGATATTGATTCCTTGTTCTCTCATCCTTTTTCTCCCTCTCTTCTCCGGTCATCATTATCCCTTATCTACTTTTTCTTCTCTTCCAATCTCTCATGCATTTTGTCATCTCCATACTTCTTCATTTTTCATCCCCTCACATTCTTCTTCTTCTCCTTCTTCTTCTTCTTATTCTTCTTAATCTTCTTTCTTTCCCCCACTCTTTTTGTTCCTTCTCTCTCCTTCTCCACTATGTTCTTCTCTCTCCTCTTCCTCTTCCTCTTTTTGTCTTTCCTCTCTTGACACCTGTTCTTATTCTTCTCCACTTTTTTCTCTTACACCTCTTTGTTTCTCCCTTATTCCTTGTTACTATTCCATGTCTACTTTCTCTTTTTCTTCATCCCCTATATTTCTTGTCCTTCCTCTTCTTCTTCTTTCTCTAATTTAACTTTCCTCATCTTCTTCTCCAAGTTTTCCTTTTCAATTACCACTTCTCCTCCTCGCCACTCCTTTTCCTCTCTCCTTCTCCTCCTCTCCTATTCCTCTTCTTCTACTCTTCAACTTGCTAGCGTGACGCGAGCTGAAGGTAATTTGATGATAAGGGTTGTTTTCGAACTGATGGAAAACTATCGTTACGCGTCTATTTATCGAACCTATATAATCTTCAAGTTGTAGACTACAACACTTCCAGCCCAACTCTTCTCATTACAAAAACAAGAACAATGTTAACAAGCGCGATGCCTCAAGCTCATATATTATTATCAATTCAATACTAGCCAATATTTACTTGCCAATATTCTTGGTAGTTGTGAAGGAAAGTGACTAGATTTCTAAAATCCTCATAGATTTTTATTAATATAGTAGACCTATATTTCGCACCTTGAGCAGAAAATGAGATTTTTCCGGCTCGAAATCGGTTTTCAAGTCCGAGGCCGTAGGCCGAGGACAAGAAAACATTGAGAGCCGGAAAAACATTTTTGCCCGTGGTGCGAACGATATTTTTCGCCACACTACAGGTATTGCTGACAACATAAATAAAGAATACTCGTTAAGCTATCGTACATCTCTCTGATTTTTGGTAGAAAAGATTTGCAGTCAGGATTTCATATTCTTTTGAAATTTCACTTGGAATATCACGGGCGTCGTCATCTTCAAGCATTTTTGAAAATTCGAATGTGCTAACCAACAATAAATAATTAACATAAAATGGTGCGAAGCGAATGCTGAATTAGTTTGATTCGAAATTGGAACTGAAATCATGGCGACTTTGATGAAGAAAGTGGACACTCGCCCAATCTAGCGGATGACTTATTAACTACGGACTTCTAAGCGGCTGGAAAGAGTACACTTTCTGGCCTAGACCGGAAAAGAACCTTTTTCTTAAGTCAGACGAGAGTCGTCTGCAAACAATGTCTTTCAGATCTACGTAGGGACTGGAATACAGCTGCTTTCTATGCAGTGTGGCGAAAATTTAATAGCGTATACATTCCAATACTTCATTTTTCAATAGAGGAGCTTCATATTGTCGAAATGTGTACGGATTATGAATGAAAATGAATAATCAATTTCTACGAATTTTGTATCAATGAGGACATATTTTTACATAATATTATCATTGACTGAAAAAACAGTTCATTACATTTCCAATTTCTGGAGAATCCAAATCTCCATCCCTTAACTTGAACTTGTGATTTCTCCATTCAAAATCTTTGAAATCTACCTCCACTCGACCATTCGAAAACTAATAGTAATTCTCTCATCTAGCTCATTTTTGTTCAAAACTTCTTTTCAATAATGAAAAAATCTGGTGTGGTACACTCACACAACTTTCCTTGCTCATTGATCTATAAGCCTCATTGTTAAACAAAGATAATTTCGGGGAATAACATTATGTCGATTGGCGGCTAAATAATTAAAACTATGATTATACTATGGTTTTTGTTTTCAGAGTACATTTTCCTTTGTTTGAATTATGAAATTCGAGGATTTTTTAAAAGTTGTCAAAACAGCTGTTCTACAAATAAAATATCGACATGTGTTCTTTTGAATAAACTGTCTACTTACCTACCTCACGCACGAGAAAAAGGTTACAAAGTAATTTCTCAGGATGGGGTGGACCCCCTGTTAGTTTCCCAGGGAGGAGACTCATGCCAGTTAATAGAGCTGATAAATAACTATACAGGGTATGAATTTGAAAAAAATCAGTCAAGTCATTCTTGAGAAAATCGTGATAGAAATTTAACAAAATGTATTCTACTCAGGAATATTACGGAGCTCCTGCATCTTTCCCAGAAATGAGACTCAATGTCAGTTGAGAGGGCTTATAAATAGCTATCTAGGGTATAAATTTGAAGGAAATAGTTAGAGCCCTCTTCGAGAAAACCGTGAAAAATATGGTTTTTCAGCCATTTTCCGCCATTTTGAATTGAATTTCTTATTGTCGGATCCTCATGATATAAGGACCTTAAGTTTAAAATTTCAAGTCAATCGGTTAATTAGGAATGGAGTTATCGTGTTCCCAGACACACACACACCCACACACACAGACCACACCCAAAAATCATGTTTTTGGACTCAGGGGACCTTGAAACGTATAGAAAACATGAAATTAGGGTACCTTAAATTTTTTTGGAAAGCAATACTTTCCTTACCTATGGTAATAGGGCAAGGGAAGTAAAATGAACTCTGATTTCATATCTGTGAAGTTGACTATGAGATTTCTCGATTCATAATCTGTAGAACTCACTCAGATTCAACCATTCGGAGTCTGTGAGAATACTGTTTATCCGTTTCAGTTACTCCTTAATCAATGCATATATTTATCTCAGTCACTCCTTAAATCAAACTATATAATATTTATCTCAGTCACTCCTTAAATCAATGTGTCTCTCCATCTCAGTCACTCCTTAAATCAAAGTATATATTATCTATCTCAGTCACTCCTTAAATCAATGTGTCTCTCCATCTCAGTTACTTCTTGAATCAATTCGCCTCAGTTACTGTCAAGACTCGTAGTAAACTTCCAAACAACTAGTATTCCGAGTACGTGGCGTGTATCACACACTTGAAACATGTTTCAAAACATGTTTGAAACATGTTATCCGTTACTTCCTCTCTGTAACGTATTTCGTTGTACCCCTATTTGCATGCTCCCTACGTCAATAGTGTTTCCTGCACATAGTTCGTCTCTATACCTATATACAGCTCAATTCTTACAAATGCTTGTATTGTTCATATATCTATATAGAGTGCAAGACTCAAGCTTCTGTTCCAGTATATCTATACACACACCTCTATGATACAAAACTCGAATTGTTTAACTATATAGAATGAGGAGTTCTAAACTGTGCTGTTGTATATATCTATATACACACACTTTGATTCCTACAAATACTTGTTTTGTTATATACCTATATAGAATGGACAGCTCCAAACTGTGTTGTTGAATATCTATATACACACCTTGATTCCTACTCTCACTTGTATTTTTGTATATCTATATAGAATAAACAGCTCCAAAACAGTGTTCTTTTATATCTATATACACATTTTAATTTTATAAAACACTTATTGACATGGGCTGCTTTTAAATTAATAAAACAAATTAAATCTTATAGCACCCTTTATTCTTCAAAAAACTTTGAAATAGTTGAACAACTACTTTCAACTATTTTGAAGTTTTTTCTAAGAATAAAGGGTGCTATAAGATTTATTTTGTTTTACATTCTAATTTCTATGTACACTGGAATTCTTGTACAACTTTATAGAATGAACAGCTTCACACTGTGTTCTTGTATATCTATATATATATACGTTGATCCTCACACCCATTTGTGTATCATTGTATACCTATAGTGGGGCCAGGTTATAATGGCGGTGTTTGATCAGCAATGGTATTGCTATCCTTGTGTATCATTCAACAAAGCGGATAGCGCTCTCTTTCTCGCTTTGCTCTGTTGCTAGATCGTCTTTTAACAATGTAGAAATGATAATTAATTAACAAAATATCTAATCTAAATCATAAAAATTCATTGTGAAATTATTGAAAAAATATAATTTCTCGCTTAATAAAATGTAATTGTTTTTCTCAAACGAGAATTACCAGTTAATACTACATCAATAAACCTGTATCAGCTACCGTCTATAGAAGGCATTGGCAAGACAGAGGATCGGCATCGTTGTTCCCCTATCTTTCTCCACTTCCATTATAACGTGGGCCCAACTATACATTATATAGATTTCACAACTATAAATATATATATATACTTTGAATCCCACACACGTTTGCATTGTTATATACCTATACAGAATGTTACAACTCCAGCCTGTGGTCGCATATATCTATATTTACCTCGATTCTCACATGTATTTGAGTTGTTGTATACCTATATCGAGAAAACAACTCCAGAATAACTCATCCAAGCGTGAATGTCTGTTCAGTGTGAGACGGAACTTAGAGAGAGACTGTGTTTGAAACTTTCAATCAAACTTGGAGATTTGAGGATTTCAATTGAATTTGCTTGAAGTGTTTCAATTATTGTGGAGGGTATATTTGGAGAAGCATTTGGTGTGAGATTGGGACCCGTATTTGGGGAAGAGTTATGTGTGTATTTGAAAGAGATTTTGAGAGGAGACAAAAGATGCTCACAGTTATTTACTTGATGTTGGAAATGAATAAATTGAAGTGGGCCCTCAGATTAATACTAGTGCGTTTATGTCACAACTTTTACTGTTATCTCAAGCTTATTACTGTCTATTATTGTCGATTTTTACTGTTTTGACCGGGTAAGAGTGTATGAACGGCACAATATGAGAGACTACCAGCGTCATAAAGCTCCACAGGAAGAACTAGGAGGACTATCGGCTTGAGATAACAGTAAAAGTTGCGACATAAACGCCCTAGACCATGGGATATCTACCTAATGCTATTGTTTCTCTATGATTATACTGACTTTGTTAAGAAAACCGCCCCTAAGCTCACTTATCTGTGCGTATTATTCTTCACTTATATTTCATCACATAATCTATTTTTCCATCAATTATTCCCCTCATTCCATAGAAGTGAGGTTTTATAAATATCTCAAATGTTCATTACTATTCTTATTCCTCAATCATTGTGTGAATTCCATAATTATCAAGATAGTACTCCACAAAAGTATGAAGACATTCAAAACTTCTCAATTTTGAAGAATAATAGGATATTAACTTGGTATTCTGATAGCAATAACAATCAATCATTACTTATCGTAGTTGCAAATGAGAAAGGAAGAGAGAGAGAGAGTTCTCCCTCGAACAGAAATCCACCCTCAGCCATTCACAAGCTGACGGTTGTTGGATTTAACAAAAGTCAGAGAGCTGGAAGACCAATAAGGGAAGGAAAAAGTCCACTGATAATGCAAAGCTCAACAGATTCAAATAGGAGGAGGAGGAGAAGGAGAAGAAGAAAAGAAGAAGAAGAAGAGAAAGAAGAAAAAGAAGAAGAGGAAGGAGAAGAAAGAAAAGAGGAAGAAGGAGAAGGAGGAGGAGAAAGAGAAGAGAAGAAGAAGAAGAAGAAGAAGAAGAAGAAGAAGAACAACAAGAACAAGAAGAAGGAGAAAAAGAAGAAGAAAATTAAGAAGAGGAATAAGAAGAAGAAGAAGGCGAATGAAAAGAGGGAAGATATTAGGAAGAAGAACAAACAAGGCGGAGGAGAGAGAGGAGGAGCAGTAGGAGGAGGAGGAGGAGAAGAAGGTGGAGGAGGATGAGGAGAAGGAGGAGTAGTACTAGTAGTAGGAGGAGGAGGAGTAGGAAGAGAGTGGGAAGAAGGAGTAGAAGATGAAGGATAAGAAGTTGGAGGAGTAAACTGTGAATAATGAGTTGTTGGAGAAGTGGAAGGTGAAAAAAAGGAAGATAAGCAGAGAAAGGGAAAGAAGAATAAGGAGAATGAGAAAAATAAAGATAAGAAGAAGGAGTGGGAGGAGATGAAGGAGGAGGATGAGGAGAAAAATGAGAAGGAGAAAGAGTATAAACAGGGGAAGGAGGAGAAGTTGAAGGAGTAGAGGGAGAAGAGTAAATTAGGAGTGAAACAAGAAGAATAATAGGATGAAAAGAAAAAAATAATGAGGAAAAATTGAAAAATGATAGTAAGAAGAGAGAAAAATACATAGAACAAGCAGGATAATAAGAGGAAAAGAACTTGAGAGTTTTGGATATTTTGGAAGAATCAGGAGTTACTGATGAGGGAGATGAGTGGGAAAGAACGGAACTCGAAGAGGAAGAGAGGAGTTAAGAGAAGGAAGAAAGATAACAGTTTGAAAAGTGGGGAGCGATCTGATGGGTTGGTGAGGGAGAAAGAACAGATAAGAAGGAGATAAATTAAAAAGTTATGATAACTTCATTATAAGTTTAGTTTGCCGGTGAGTGTGCGTCTGGGAGTGGGTACAATGTTGCTGGTTGAGTGGAAGGGGAGATGGCGGACAAAGAGAGAGAGAGAGAGGAGAGAGAGAGAGAGAGAGAGAGAGAGAGAGAGAGAGAGAGTGAGTGAGATGGAAGGAAGAAGGAGAGGAAAAGAAAGAACATTTGAAAGAAATAGGAAACAGGATGTAATTTATTACATTTCAATTCATGCAATGAACTTAATTATGCATCCAATCAGTTTTTCAATTTAATTTTATCCATTTTCCATGGTTGGTCAATGATACCATAGAGAAACAATAGCGTAAGAAGATATCCCATGGTATAGGGAATTTATGTCGCAACTTTTACTGTTATCTCAAGCCGATTACTGTCGATTATTGTCAATTTTCACTGTTTTGTTGGGGTGATAGTTTATGAACGGCATAAATTGAGAGACTACCAGCGTCACACAGCTGCATGGGAAAGAACTATGTAAACTATCGGCTTGGGATAACAGTAAAAGTTGCGACATAAATTCCCTATACCATGGGATATCTACTTATGCTATTGTTTCCCTATGATGATACCACATTGGTCAAACATAGCAATAGAAATACAGACTAGTCACGTTTAGTTACAGTACTTCATATAGTTGCTTATGAAGACATGTCCAATTGCAATGACTAATCAGTGTGAGTTGCGTCACAAGCAGCTATGTGAAGTATTGCGACTAAACGTGTCTGATCATGTCTTGTCTTGTCTTGACTAACCGGTGTGTGCCTGCCTAGCCTAAGAGAAGTTCATTATTTGGAGTCTTGTCCAGTGTAGGAAAATGTTCACAAAAGGGGAGATAGAACAACGAAAGAGACTGTAAAAGATATAGGAAAAGGTGAAGAAGTAGGAGGAGGAAAAGAAGAAGAAGAGGAAGAAGAAGAAGAAAAAGGGGAAGCAGAAGAAGAAGTAGAAGAAGAAGAAGTTGAGGAAGAAGAGGAAGAAGGACGAGGAGAGAAAGAGGAAGAAGAAGAAGAAGAAGTTGAGGGAGAAGAGGAAGAAGGACGAGGAGAGAAAGAGGAAGAAGAAGAAGAAGGAGAAGAAGAAGAAGAGCTAGAAGAAGAAGAAGAAGTAGAAGAAGAAGAAGTTGAGGAAGAAGAGGAAGAAGGACGAGGAGAGAAAGAGGAAGAAGAAGAAGAAGAAGAAGAAGAAGAAGAGGTAGAAGAAGAAGAAAGTGGAGGAGAATATAAAAGAGGTAAGAGTATAGAGGGTGGTAAGTAAGTACGGAAAAGTTATTTTTACAGCTGGGTAATTTCTTTCTTGTGCACTAATGCTCTGGTCCCTTTAGTGGTGGATGTTGAAAGAAGGGTTTGGAAAGATAATAGAGAAGAAGGATAAGAAGAAGAAGAGGAAGAAGAAGAAGAAAAAGAAGAAGAAGAGAGATGAAGTAGTGGTAAAGGAGTGATAGGATGATGATGATGAGGAGCTGGTAGAAAAGAAAGAGGAAGAGGAAGAGGAGGACTAGAAGGAATAGGAGGAGGATGATAATGATGATGAGAGAGAGAGGAGGTTGTGAATGGGGAGGAGGAGGAGTTGAAGGAGGAGGATGAGTCGGAGGAGGATGAGGAGAATGATGATAATAGAGAGAAGGTGATGGACGAGAAGGAGCTGAAGGAGGAGAAGGAGTAGAAGAAGCAGGTGGTGGAGAAGGAAGAAGAAGAGGAGGAGGAAAAGTGTTGACTAATTGAGAAGGCAGTGGGAGATCTCTTCTCCCCGCCTCCCTTACTACTAAACCACCACCAATGTTGCATATTCATCAAGATGAAAACTTCAAACTGGTGAAAACTGTTTAGAAAACTGTGTAAATACAAGAAAATTCATGAACCGCTGCAGCTGAAGTTGAGTGATGGATGGTATAATTTTTTTTCGTTGAAATTTGTCACTTGGATAAATCCTGAAATATTCTTCCTAGATGATTGTCATAATAATTTCCAGGGATTAAAATATTTATGATGATTTTACACTATGGATCGAATAGGTATATATATAGGTAATAGTGCGGTCTACGTGCTTTCAACATTGTTTCAATAAGATACATATTATTATAAGTTGTCATTTAAATGGAATGTTGACGATAAATCGTTGAATTGTTGAATCTGAGACGGTTTGAAGTGAATCATTACTTGAATCGTTGAATCCCTCGTTGACGTTAAATCGTTGAATTGTTGAATCTGAGACGGTTTGAAGTGAATCATTTGTTGAATCGTTAAATCCCTCGTTGACGTTGAATCGTTGAATTGTTGAATCTGGAACGGTTTGAAGTGAATCATTTGTTGAATCATTAACCCCACGTTGACTTTAAATCGTTGAATTGTTGAAACTGGGACGGTTTAAAGTGAATCATTGAATCCCTCGTTGAATTTAAATCGTTGAATTGTTGTATCTGGGACGGTTTAAAGTGAATCATTCGTTGAATCATTAAATCCCTCGTTGACTTCAAATCGTTGAATTGTTGGAACTGAGACGGTTCAAAGAGAATCATTCGTTGAATCGTTGAATCCCTCGTTGACTTTGAATCGTTGAATTGTTGTATCTGAGATGGTTTGAAGTGAATCATTCGTTGAATCCTTGAATCCCTCGTTGACGTTAAATCGTTGAATTGTCGAATCTGAGACGGTTTAAAGTGAATCATTCGTTGAATCGCTGACTAAGTTTAGGATGGATCTCACAACGGTTGAGAGGCTGTTACCACTCACTCACTTTCCCTTTCACTCTAACAGGGATCAATTACACTCACTCACTCTCCCTCTCACTCTAACAGGGATCAATTAACCGCCATAACCACAACGCAAGGATGAATGACCCACATTCACTTCCCTGTTTTGTTTCCTACTTCCCTATATTATTCCCTTCATCCCTTATTCCATGTAGATATTCCCTTGTTCTTTCTTATTTCCTTCCATTTGCAACTATCGTTCACGTTCCTCTTCTTTCTTATTCACTTGAGGATACAATCAATGATCATTCTTTTCTGTATACGATTGGGATATAGTGACAGGCTTGGCCCAAATCTATTCTACTCCTAAATTTTGATAACATGACCAAAACAGAAGTTGAAAGTTCAAGTCCAATTTTCGTCCAACAATATACAATATACTAATCCCAAATAGGAGATACATAAATTAAACATTCGACGAATTGCAACAATTGACTCTACTTTGATTGATTTCCACATATATATATATATTTTTGGGTCTATTTTGAGAAAATACACTTACTCAAACAATATAATGTATATGAGCTACAAAATTTGAAATTAGAAGGATACATGAGTGAGTTTTTGATCTTGGAGAAATCAAATAACATCTTCAAGAGTAAATTATGATTCAACTGTGAATTGATATTCAACTGAATCAACTAGAACAGGTGACATTAGAAGTATCTTCCATGTATCATAGAAGAAGTGAAGTTATTTGTTTTCTCCAACATTGAAAACTCACTTATTTATCCTTATAATTTCAAATTTAGTAGGATAGTAGTAGTATTTTTATTTATTTCAACTGGTATAGTGGATGAGAAAACTGCGTGAGGTCTACTGTTCACAGAACTACTAGTTATCATGTTTATAATCTATCCACCCGGAGCCAAACAATAATAGGTTTTCAAAAGGATATTGTCACAACAGCATCTTTGGAACAGCAATGAAAATTCGTACAGAACTACTTCTAACCTCAAATAAACAGTCAGAGCTTTAGTTTTGTTGATGTTTCAATGTAGGGCTATATGCGGATTCCAAATAGCAGCTACATAATATATTAGACATTCGACCAATTGAAATAATTGACTCTACATGAATCGACTCTCACAGATATTTTTGGGTCTACTTTCAGCAAATACACTTACTCACCTATTGATTATTAATTTGATCAATTGACTCGACATGAGTTGAATCAACACTACATTCCGAAACACATTTTTTATTTTATACTTTTAGATCATGCTGTAGACGCAATGGATTGATTGCACGTAATTGAAATAGAGCAACGCCATTGGCTGATTCCGGTTCGTATGTAGAGTGATGTTTGCTTTAGGCCACCAGTCAAACAAAATGATGTAGAGGCGGAGCGAGTGGGAGAAGAATCTATCTAATTCGGTTAAATGTACGCGCCATGTTTACTTTGCTGATCCGCCGGTGTAGCTGGATGAGAGTGACAGAGAAAGAGTGAGAGTGAGTGATATATATTTGGGAAGAAAGAGGGGATGAGAGAGAGAGTGCGAATGAGAGAGACAGAGAGAGAATGATAGAGTGTGAGAGGGGGGAGAGAGAGCGAGTGAGAGAGAGAATGTGACTGACAGAGACACAGTGAGAGAGAGGGTGAGAGTGTGAGAGAAGTGAACAATAAAGGGAGAGTGATAGAGTGATGAAGGAAGAGAGAAGTGTGAGTGAGTGAGAGGGAGATAGAAACATATTATGAAGATAGTGATAGAGATCGATTGATTTAAGTCAGTACTCTTTTTATGTTGATTATAATACATACTGGCTTACTTATATACAATAGCTTACAATATAGCAAAATTGTAGATGAATCTACATGCAGTAATATGTACTAAATGACAATTAAACTGTATAATATGATGTGGAAAAAAGCAATTTGGAATAACTATAGATAATAATATTATTGTTATGCATCTACAGAGAGAGAGAGAGAGAGAGAGAGAGAGAGAGAGAGAGAGAGAGAGAGAGAGAGAGAGAGAGAGAGAGAGTGAGTGAGAGAGCGAAGTGTGAGTGAGAGAGGAAACAAATGGAGATAAAGTGAAAGAGAGAGAGAGAGGAAAGTAATAGCGAAAGACTGGGATAAAGAGAGAATGAGATTGTGGAGAAGAGAAGAAGATATGAGTAACAGCGTAGCTGGTACTCTGCCTTGCCACTGCCTTCCATAGATGATAGCTGATACCGTTATATCTGAGGTAATATTAACTGTTCATTCTTGTTAAAAATAATCCATTATAATTTATTCATCAAGAGAGGATTAAATTTCTCAATGATTAAAAGATAAATTGAGAAAAAACATTGATTCTACATCCATATTGTTGAAAAACTATCTGGAAACGTTGCAACGCTATAGAAAGATAAGCACTATCTGCTTTGTCGTAGACAAGTATAGCAACACTTATGTTAATCAAATACTGTCATTATAACATAAACCTCAGTATAGAAAGTAGGGTTCACAGCAAAAATAGAATGAATCAACAGTTGGAAATTACTAAGATATTGCAATTATTCAAATGCTAATGGATGAATTATTATTATTATTAAACAAAAAATATTCTGTTGTCAATATTTGCAGTAGCAGAAGTCTTCGGGGTGAATAACAGCATTTAATTTGGATCTTCGTTTAATGATAAAAAGAATGAATCAAATTGATGGCAGGAAGTGAATAAGAATACTGATGAAATGGAAAGAGAAATAATGGGAAAATTGTAGACAGGCGACCTAGTAACTACGAGTACTTAGTGAGTCTGAGGATATTGGAGAAGGGAAAGGGTAAGTGAGAGAGTTAGACTGAGAGAGAGTGACGGAGAGAGGGTCGAGGAAGATAGATAGAGTGTGTGTGAGAGAGACAGAGTGATGGTGAAAAAGATAGAGGGTGTGTGTGAGAGAGAGAGAGAGAACAAGAGCTAGTCAGTCGAACGAAACTGAAAATGACTGAAATGTGAAGTCTAGCAATACGCTCCCATTTTAATTAATGGATTGAGGTAGATGCACATTGACTCTCAAATGCAGCTTCACGGATGACGTCATGCAAAGCTGAAGGGTGGAAGCTGAATATCTCTGCCATGGATTTCGTTCCAATCTGCATCCTATTACTTAGCTGATTGACTGGTTCCAAGAATTGAATGAGTTGAGATATCATTCATGGATTATTTAGTTTGAATTTCCTGATTTATTGTAGAATTGTCAGGAGTAATCAATTTTATTGGTAAACGATATTCCCGTCTTTGAAAATGATTATGGTCTATTGAGTAGCAGGGTATTAGGGATAATCAGAGAGATATTAGAGTATGAATACTTTATCAAATATACTTTAAATAATAGACTATAAATATTGGAGAATAAATATTAGAGTATGGAGTATTGTGGTACATTTTTGCCACTGAGAAGGTATAGAATGAACAATATTTATATCCAATCATGCTTGAGTGAGGTCCCAGTATGATGACAGTGTAGAAAGATGGAAGAACAGTGTTGTCGATTCTCTGCCTAGCCACTGCCTTCCATGGAACATAGCTGATACATGTATATTTGATATACAATTATTATTGAACGAAAACTCAAATTGAATGCTGTAATTCACCCCGCAGACCTCTGCTACTGCAAATATTGACAACATGGTAAACAGCTAGATAGGAATTCGATGATATGTGTTAAATAATGCTAACTGTTCATTTTTATTCTTTATTTTTTCATCGATTCATGCGATAAGTAAATCATCAAAATGATAGGGAGAGAAAAATAAGATAACCTTGTGCATCTCCTTTCCCAAATGTAGATTTGTTTCAAATAATCAATTATATTTCATTCGTCGAAAAAATATATTTTCCATTGATTAATTAATAAATTCCTATAATTGAGATTGAATATTTTATTGTTTTATTATTGATTCATACAATAAGTGGATCATCAAAATGATAGGGAGAGAAAAATAAGGTAACCTTGTGCTATTCCTCTCCCAAATTTAGATTTCTTTCAAATAATCAATTATATTTCATTCGTTAAGAAAATATATCAACCATTGATTCAATGATACATTTCTATAATTAAGATTACATATTTTGTTGACTAACGTTGTTGAAAAACGATCTTGCAGCGTTGCGGAGATAGAAAAGGATATCGCTATCTGCTTTGTCGAATGATAGAAAAGAATAGCAATACCAATGTTGATCAAATTCTACTATTTGTTCAAAAATAATATTATATTATTATAACGTGGAACCATAGAGAAACAATAGCATAAGTAGATATCCCATGGTATAGGGAATTTATGTCGCAAATTTTACTGTTATCTCAAGCCGATTACTGTCGATTATTGTCAATTTTCACTGTTTTGTTGGGGTGATAGTGTACGAACGGCACAATTTGAGAGACTACCAGCGTCACACAGCTGCATAGGAAAGAACTACGTGAACTATCGGCTTGGGATAACAGTAAAAGCTGCGACATAAACGCCCTATCTTCTTCTTCTTCCAGTGCGTCTCCTATCGGAGGTTCGCTATCAGCACAGCGATCCGGATCTTATTCACTGCGGCTCGAAACAAGTCTTTGCTGCTGCAGTCAAACCAATCCCTCAAATTTTTAAGCCAGGAACACGTCGCCTTCCAACACTCCTTTTTCTGCTGATTTTTCATTGAACTATATTCTGCAGAGTTATATATTTGTGCTTCTCATTAGATGTCCAAGATACAGGAGTTTTCTCTTTTTTTATGGTGTAAACAATTTCACATTGTTTATTCATTTCCCCTTGGACTTCCATGTTGGTGACTCTATCCGTCCACGGTATCCGCCACATCCTGCGGTAGCGCCACATCTCAAAGGCTTCCAACTTATCCATATGGCTCTTTTTGAGGGTCCATGATTCCATCCCATACAAGAGAGTGGAAAACACGTAACAGCGTAACATCCTCACAAACGCCCTATACCATGGGATATCTACTTATGCCATCGTTTCTATATGGTATAAGCAAAGTTTTGTGTTTTCTCAGGTAATAGGTTCAGAATTTCAATAATTTCGCAATTTTGTTGAATCAACTTGATTTGCTTCAATTGATTTCCTTGATAACTAATTATATTCAAATATGTTCATGGTCTATTGAGTGGAATGAGTACAAGATTTCATGACATAAATTATTATCATAGATAGAAATACAAACCTCAGTACCCTTTTTTGAATTATTTTATCACATGTTTCAAAATTCATGCCATTTTTAAGTGATTTGAAATCAAAATTATTATCATAGATAGACTATGTTTTTTCATTGTAATTTGTATGTTTCAAGAAATTTTCCTGTTGAATGAACTGTTTGAAATGATCAAAAACCACAGATTTATTGATACTCAGAAAGACCGGTTTTGGTTATTACACTATTGTCAATCTCTGATACACAAAAAGTGAAATATTTTCCTGTCGAATAAACTCACTTGAATTCAGGAAGAGAAAAGTTTTTGTAGTTTCTCTTCTGGTTTTCTCCCCTCTATATTGTAATTTTTTCGAGATTGATAAATTATTATGAATGGAATGTAATTCATGATAAAAGCTACTACAACCTAATGGCATTTATTAGGTTGAGAAGGTACTCCACACCCCGGAAAAGTCCACAAGAAAATTACGTATTACGGTCGGAAAAGTCTACAAGAAAATTACATATTAGGGTCCGCTCTAATACACATTGGTTGCCTCATGAATGTGCTAAGGTACCCTGATCATTAGAAGGGTCTCCTTGTTTTTGCAGCACCTAGAAGGGCATCTTAAAGGCATTAGTTTGTTTGCCAAAGGGTCTCTCTCGTTCACCCTTTAAGGGTTATAGTGTCTGTTATCTGCTATCACCTGGCAAAAGAGAGACACTTGTGGATGGTAATGGATAATTAGGGAAGCAACTATCATGAATAGCTTCATTGGCCTTTTGGTGAATGGATATTTTGTTGGGAGAAAGGGCTGATCTCCAACCGAACTAGGGGACACAGTTCTATTATAATACAGGTGTTTTCTGGGAGAAGGGTTTCGTTCAATGTATTTTTATGTCTTGTATTTTCAGAGACTGGTGCTTGATGAGGAGTTTGTTGTAATGAGGAAGTATCAGGTTGATGAGGTGGAAGTAGATTGAAATGTCAATTTACTTATTCTACTAATAATATTATTATAAGTTATCTGTTGGTTGCAGGATTGGAAGGTCAAGCTTCAGATAGTTGAAATGTCAATTTACTGAGTTCACTAATAATTACTTTTTTCAAAGACTGAAGCTTTATGAGGATTTTGTTGTAATGAGGAAGTATCAGATAGATGAGGTGGAATTAGATTTGAATGTCAATTTACTTATTCTACTAATAATTATAATGAAATATCTGTTGGTTGCAAGATTGGAAGGTCAAACTACAGATAGAGGCTTTCTGTGTTGTCCTCTTAGGTGTTTTCTGGGAGAAGGATTTCGTTTAATGTATTTCCATGTAATGCTTTTTCAAAACTTGATGAGGATCTTGTTGTAATGAGGAAATATAAGGTTGATGAGGTGGAATTAGATTGGAATGCCAATTTACTTATTCTAATAATAATTATTATAAGTTAACGGTTGATTACAGGATTGGAAGGTCAAGCTACTGATAGTTGAAATGTCATTTCACTAATAATTACTAATGATAATAATGAGGTATTGGTTGATTAGAAGCTCAAGATACTGATCAATAATCGTACAGCCTGGTTTTCACTTCACTAGTGGAGTTAGTGGTCGAGTAACTGGCATACTAACTCTATCGAACTAACTCTACTCTACTTACTTGGTCGAGTAACTGTCTCCACTACAATTATTGAGAATAGTAGGTAAAGTGTGTTGTCTAGTGAACAGAACTAACCTTAACATGTCAATTACTTGTAATAAATTAACACTTATCAACACTTTCTAATTGACCGAACGAAGTGAGGTCTAAGATTCAAGTCGACGTTCTGGCATTTCTCTTAATGTTTAAATGTTTATATGTTTATATGTTGCGCATTTACGGCGAAACGCGGTAATAGATTTTCATGAAATTTGACAGGTATGTTCCTTTTTAAATTGCGCGTCGACGTATATACAAGGTTTTTGGAAATTTTGAATTTCAAGGATAATATAAAAGAAAAAAGGAGCCTCCTTCATACGCCAATATTAGAGTAAAAATCAGACTATAGAATTATTCATCATGAATCAGCTGACAAGTGGTTTCACAGATGTGTGGAGAAGCCAGTCTATTACAGTATTATTCATTATGAGGTCTATAGTTTCAATCAAAGACCCTGAAGAGGTATGCATCTTTAAGCTGGGTTTACACCAAAGTTATTAACAAAATGGTTATAACTTGATCTTTATAGATTCTATTAGATTGAACGGGAGTTGACAAACACATATGTTCATCATGTGTATGATAAGTTATGTTCACTCTAATATAATCTTAAAGGATTGAGTTATTAACATTTTTTAAATAAATTTTGTCTAATCGCAGCTTTAAGGTCTTTGGTTTCAATATTTTGTTTTGCAGTCATGGTATTATTATGCGTGCCCATCAGTATCAATATTCTCACATTCGAAAAAACTAATTTAATAGGTGAATAAAATAAACAAATAAACTAAATAATGCTGGGGAAATTATCATATTTTTGATTCTAGAAAATTAATTTTAATCAGATAGAAAGATCATCACGGAACTGGATGAATTATATCATATGAAATACAATTTCAAACGTGAACTGAGTTTGTTAACATTTAAAACAGTTGACATCTGGTACTTGTGGATGAGAATACTGCGTGATGTCTACTGTTCACAGAACTACTAGTTTTTACACTTCATGATTTTTTCAACAATGTTGAAATCAGCAAAATTAATCAACAAATATTCATATTAATCATGAGAAGTTATGATATTGAATCATTGAAAAATATATTATCCTACCATCACTTCCATAGAATAATTATTTATAAGGATGACCATGAATCTATGGATTGATACGAACACACCATACTTGAGTTTTGCAGAAATAAGTCCAACATACACTGTAAATCATGAACTTTGTGAAAATAAGTCCAACATACACTGGACCCAGATGCCCGGATGAATGAGTGACCAGGTTTAACGTGAATTAGAGATAATGACATAAGTAATTAACAATAAAGTGAGAGGGTTGGAGGGGTGAGTTGGATTGGGGGGAAGGAAGAAGAGGGATTTGAATGGTCTCGATTAACTAATTACAGTGATCAGTTGGCGTTAACAAATGAGTCTTTATTCACAGGAAAAGAGACAGAAGATGTGGGGAACATGGATTCAGAGAGAGATAGATGTGAGGTGTGATAGAGAGGGGATGAAATAGAGAGAGAGAGAGAGAGTGAATGAGTGAGAGAGAGAGAGCGAGCGTTAACAAATGAGTCTTTATTCAAAGGAAGAGACAGAAAATGTGGGGAACATGGATTTAGAGGGAGATGGATGTGAGGTGTGATAGAGAGGGGAAAGAGAGAGAGAGGAGAGAGAGAGAGAGAGAATGAGCGAGTGAGAGAGAGTGATCGTTAACAAATGAGTATTTATTCGGAGGAAAGAATAGTTGATGCTAGGGTACATGGACTCAGAGAGAGATAGATGTGAGGTGTGATAGATGGGTAAGAATAGACAGAGAGATTGAATGATTGATTGAGTTCTTCATCTGTGTAGATTACAATATATCATGGCTTATACACTAATACAATAGCTTACAATACAGCAAAGTTTTAGATGAATTTACATAGCATAAA
>NW_024091591.1:0-18111 GCF_014356525.2 Nilaparvata lugens
TTATAAATTTGTACAAAACTGGTATATCATTAAGCAGCATATCCATTCTTGTGACGATATTATTACTTATATATATATATAATATATATATATATATATATATATATATATATATAATGATATACGAATAAAATAGTTTCACTATTCTTCATTCCATTTTAAACGTGATTTTCTTGACAGACACACCACCTAAAAACTTCCATTTGAATACAAACGATATCGATCACACTTTTTCCATGTCAGGTTTGAACAAGTCATTGGTATAAATGATAGAATATCCCAGGGGATGAGAGCCAGTCGCTCGGAAATCGGTAGGGGAGATTCAGGGGGACTTTAGGGATTGATTCGTCTCTATCGGGTTTAGCCCTTGTTGGTTTGCGATTTGGCATGGATGGTCGAAAAGGTAATTACCGTTTCAACACGAGCAGTGCAAATGACTGACTCGCTTCTCAAAACTGCTGAAGATCTATCTCTTTATGAAGAAATATTCTTTTTTCCATCTATTTTTATTCTGCAAAAAGAAATACGTACAAACAGCATTGATATTACACAAATTGTATAAACAATAATATAACAAACTGTATTGCCAGTGATAACTTATATGAAATATTATCAAGTGTTTCGCTTCATGCTACAGGTACGTTTGAGATTCAATCCATGATGCTGCACGTTTGAATCTGCCGCTAAACGTGACAACACTGAGATGTGGCTTGTTCGTTCGTCCCATGTAACCAGCAAAGCCAACTGGGCGAAAGTTTTTCATTCTTTCTTCTAAGTCAAGTTCTGTTTCATTTCAAATTCAATAAACTATGTATTCATACTTTGCAAATGCATGTCTTTTCAATTCGACTTTACATAACAAAACTATGTATTCATACTTTGCAAATGCGTGTTAGTTCATTCCGACTTCACATAACAAAACTATGTATTCATACTTCGCAAATGCGTGTTAGTTCAATTAGACTTCACATAACATATCATAATAATGATTTCACTTCATACTATGAAAATGGAGTCTGAGAATAGGAAAAATAGAGGCTGTTTTTTATACTTTTTTGTTTGTCTGACAACAGAATTACAGTAGTGGGGCTGATGAGAAGATCGAGAAGATCCGTAGTTGTTCGGTGCGGGAGCAGGTGAAGTTAGAAGGGAGTTGAAACTAAGCAGATTTTATAGTAAGGCCTGACTGATATATTCCTGAAATCAGCAAATAACATCTGAACTGTGTTTAATAAAACTGGCTGTTGCATCAATACGATGTTTTGTTACACATATCAAACTCTTGATACATACATGTCAATATGATTTTCATTCATCACGAAGTGAAAACAATAAATCATAGTAACAAGCAGTTTGGTATATTTTCTATAATGAGTATTACGGCTTGCAAGGTGGTTTGACTTGGGTTGTTGGCTATAATCTCAGCTGGTTGACTAATGTTATTGATATACATAGTAGCGTTTTGAAGTTGTGAATTTCCATTGATATACATAAAAGCGTTTTGAAGCTGTGGAAAGGGTCAATGAGCCCAAGAATCTTCTGTTGATTACAGAACTGTGAACGACTGTTACACAACAATCCCACAGCTAATATCTGTGAAGAGTCCTATGTGAATATCATAGTACTGTTATTTTTTCATCCAAACTCTTTAATTTACAAAAAAAACACATTTTATTCCTTCTCTTCTTAATATATTAAGTTTAGGAAATAGAATTACAGCTCTTTCATTCCCATGGTACACAACTGGAAATGGAGAAATCTATAATATTGAAATTCGAACTTATTCGCGAAAGGAAAATAGTTAGAAACATAATGAATTGAACATAAATTGTATATTTTATACAACATCATACAAATTGTACTGTCAATTAAATTACCTTATGCACTGCCAACAAAAGAGAAACATTTATCTTCTTCTTCTTCTTCTTCTTACAAACAAGGATTAGGCTTTAACCTGTTCCGACTCACATCTAGCCAATTATTCAAATAAACATAAAAAATCCTATTATTGCCACCGCTTGCGTGGTCTGCCAACATCTCTTTTGCCTACTGGCTGATAATTATAGACTTTAGATGGTATTCTTTCAGCTGACATTCTTTGAACATGCTCACTCCATTGATGCCGATTCTCCGTAACTCTTTCATTCATGCTGCAGATTTTCTATTCTTTCCTAATATCTTCATTCCTGAAACGATCTCTTCTGTCACATCCCTTGGTTCTTCGGAGAAATCTCATCTCGGCTGCCTGCACTCTACTTTCAAGTGGCTTCGTAGTAACCCATGATTCACTACCATAGAGGAGGACTGGAGCGAGCATGAATGGAGAACATTTATTCTATTCTATTTTCATTTAGTTTTGGAAGTTATTCACAGCATACTACTCGAATATAATTTTCATCTTGCTTACATATTTTCCATGAAACCAAATCATATTTCTACATAATCGAATTCAATAGAAATATTCACAGTATAGTAAATGATGCTGGTATGTATGGGTGAATAACAAAAAAAAGAAATAATAAGCTGTTGAATAAAAAGAATAATAAATGTAAATACAACAAAGTATAAACGCATTTTCTATGAGTCAGTGATCAATATCACTCACTCATAGAGAATTATCATAATCATAATAATTGTTTGTGATTTGTGAGATTTTCAATATCAATCCTTGAGAAAGCACTGATCTGGAGGTGATAATGATGTATAATAATCACCTCCTATAAAGACATTCAAAATATTTTTCCACCATCATAACTCATTCACTTCAAGACCCCTACTATGGATCGTTGGCACATGCAGTAGATTTATTCATTGATATTGTCACGATATCCTTCTTTTTAAGGAACTAAAATTGATAAATAAATTTTAGGAAATCAAATTATAGAAAAAAAAAATATTTTTATCATGAGAAGCTGTAGTAAACCAATACAAGACCTAGCTAATATAACTACTGCTATTATCTCACCTTATGTTTATAATGTTTCACTATGTAACTTTTCTTGTATGTCATTTATATATAATAATGAATTTATTGTGCAATCTTCTCCATATAAAATTATTGTTATGGATAGGAATATTATTAGAAAACTAACCTCATTTAGTCAACATGTTTTTAAAATATGTCAAAGGGGCACAGCCTCATAAATTATTTACCTGTCAATAAGACGAGAAGAATGTTCTTTATTTTTCATATTTGAATTTATAAAATATATTGAAGATGTCGAATTTGAAAATATTGAAAGACAACATGCAATAAAATAAATAAATTAAAGTAGTGTTTTACATCTGATTTTTTTTTGAATTTCTTCAACACAGTTTCCATTCAACACTACGGTAAAAGCTCTTATGTCATCAAAAAAGAAATAAAGTTTCTTTGTTTCAATGTCAAAGGTGGAAATGTCAAACGGCATAGTAGTGGGTTTCACTCGTGATGAAGGGTAGCCTTGTATATTTATTACTTAATGAGTATTTCAACCTCCCACAGAATCTCAATTAGAATTTATTTCCTGTTCCTTTAATTGGATTGCACCATTCCTTGCTTCTTTTTACTCCATCATTCTGAATAAGTAATGCCCTGACTTCTGGTGCATTCAAAACTCACTTTGAAACAATAAGAAGAGAAATGCAGAACCAAAACACGAAATCACTCATAGAAGAGAAGATTATCTACTTGGAGATGGAGCAGTATTCGTTGTGATGTCGAGTCCCCGCCCCAGTCTAATTTCCCCGTATTACATATCCCAGTACTGTTCAAGAACTTGCTCAAGTCTCTTGACATTTCAAAAGCATGTTTCCAGTCATCAATAATAAATTAAAATGTCAGAATATGCACTGGGGTAGAATTTCCCATTAGATGATTCCGCGATTTCATTAAGTAATGATGTTCCGTGTCTGGTATAACTCATATCACTCACTGTTCATTCCCTACATTCATGGATTGGAAAACATTTATAACTTGGAACTTCTTGAAGTGATTGGCCTAGAATTCGAGAACCGTAGGTTCAACGCACGCCATGTGAAAACCATGATCTACAACTAGGGCTGCGAACTGGTTCAAGACAATGAGTATACAATGACATTAAATTCTATCCTCTCCGGTTCAAAAAGGTCAAAAACCTGTTGCTTCGATTGCACCTCTTCACTTCAAATAGAAGTCTATCAATACATTGTCAAGGAGCATCGCGCGAGCAACTGGATTGCAACTGTATTCGTAAAACAGTAATATCGTATGTTCAGGGCCGTACTAGAATACTTTACATGAATATGAGTGATTACCTTCGAAAGATGGCTGTGGTAATCCTGCACCAATAACTGACCTTCCGTGAGGCCTGCAGTGTATCTTGGGATTAACTTTCTGATCTTCAAATATCTATCATCATTCCAATCCTTCTCATTACTCACTTAAAAGTTTAAGTTTCAAATTTGTAGATCCTCAGCAATGGCTGTAAGAAATGTCATAATTAGTTGATAGTTGAGTACATCAACTTAGAAAGAATGCTAAGTTTCAAATTTGTAGATCCTCAGCAATGGCTGTAAGAAATGTCATAATTAGTTGACAGTTAAGTACATCGACTTAGAAAGAATGCTCAATTATTACTTTAGCAACTCGTAGCTTTAGACATAGATGATTTGAGTCATGTTGAATATATGGTTAAGTTTCAATAGATGTAAGTGACTAACAAAAAAATAGTAATTATTCTACCACTCTTCAGCTCGGTTTCCGTATCGACTTTTCCACTTGAGCCCTACAAATCGCAGAGTTTGTCATTTCTCTGAAGTGATGATGAAACTAAATGAATAATAACATTGCTAACTTATCACGCAATATTGCAGTAACAACCAACTCATCTCTTATTGAACATGGATAAAATTACTAGAGAACTTCTCAAATAGATGAGAGATTAATTCTTTGAAATATTCTTCTATAGAGGGTAAGGTGTTTCACAAATAGTAGGAACCAAAACTACGCCATCAAAAGTCATGGAAACTATTAATGGAATATAATTTTTCAAGCAATGAAATAGAAAACTAGTTATCTCTGATTTCAGAAATGCTTTTTTTTAAAAGGGGCATCAGTTCATTTAAGAGAGAAAAAATTTTGCTTCAAGAAATTCATTTTCACTCAATTTTGATTATAAAGATTCTAAGAATGAGATTGTTATTGTACTAGATGGGATACTATAACAGGATTGGAATCATGGTATTCGATTTTAAAACTTTAAAATTAATTGGAGAAAAGAGACGTAATTTCAGTCTCACTATGCACACCAAGACGATCGATGAATCATCACAAGATGTAGGTGTGTAAATTAGACGTTGAATATTACAATGAGCTCATATTATAAGCCCAAGCGCTAATCATGAGATATCAAGTTCATTGTGTTGAATAACATCCTGCTGCTGCAAGGTTGTAGCTAATGAGGATTTGGACATGCTTTCAGAGAATGTGCAAACGTGTGAGTGGCCGCAAATGCACGAACTGGCCCGGAAAATGAAGAGTCAACGCTTCCAAAGAGGTATAATGAGTGATTCGAGAGCAGAGTCGGAAATTCTCACGGAAATATCCAGTCTGCAGGATCCATTCCGACGCATCAATTAAGAAGAAGCACCTTTTCCGCCCACTTTCATCACATAGCCTACCATTACTTACAATTTTCTTCCAACAACTGTATTTTTCCAGCTTTTCTCTGAACCTTGCAAACTTTCACCGTATGAGCTCACAGTCTCATTCATTAATTGGGAAGACAATCTCTTGTATTTCAGACTGCAGACTGAAATAATATTGTGAGATGAAATAGTGAGGAACAAATTAATAGTATGATATCCCATAGAGAATAGCTCCATTCAAAATACTGCTTTTCCTACATCATGAACAACCAAATGTACTATGACTATATTGTCCACTTTAACTACATCTTCTATTCTGGATGCTCGAGCAACAATGCTAGAGGCGATCGTCTGGTAAACTATACAAAAATTTGATAATTAAATCATGAAAATTATGATTCGATGAAGCAAAGCGTATAGAAGTGTGGTGGTAATGGAGAACATGTATGTACTTCAACTTACACTTGAAAATCTAGAGAGGTTGATAATTCAATACCGTACATTTGAATGTAATTCATCCAACCATGAATATCAAACTTCAATTTACTTCGAATTAGATTTCTTGTTGTCTATCTGGGTGAATACCAGGTTTCATCATATTTATACGTACTATTTCTTACATTAATGATTTATCACATTATATTATTATAATATTATGTTTTCTTGTGAAGATTGGCGTACGTCCTCACTGCATGTGAGAAAGTTATTCAGTATCATGCGATCTCAGTGTTCTGCTTCCTAGTATTTGAGATAAATAAATAGAACCAGAGCAAATGCTCATGAGCAAGAGCATGGAGCATAAGGTTTTGATCATGAGCAAAAGGTAGAAGCAAAAGCATTTGCTCATTTTTATATAAGATTCACCTTATACTCTTACCTTATGCTCCTGAACTCTGAAGCAAACGCTCACGTATTTTTAAAATTTTTCATCAGCTGATTCGCTTTTGTAGCCTTACTTTGTTTTTATAGCTCATGGAAGCGCTAAATATGCAAGTAAGGGACACCGCTTGTGTTTGCGTCTACTGCTCTGTTTTCTATTTATGAATGGAGTTTTAGGTTGGTTGAGTTTAGAATTTTGAAATAATAGCGTGAAAAAATGTCATCAGTATAATAATCTTCAGCATATTCTTATAATATCAATAGCTTCTTATAATCGTCTACACTCTCATCTTCTTAAATGCCTAATTTCCTATTTTGTGATGACTATCTTTATATCAGGTATCTTTATCTCAGGTATATCAGCTATCTTTTTTATTTACAGTATCCTTTTGTAGGAATAATGGTGATCTAAAACGGGTTTTATAGTTCTCAACTATTGGTTGTGATCGTATCTGGTATAGTTTTCTCTTCCTCATAAGTTGAGCCATTTTACTATGAGCAAAAGGTGATAAGCTGCTTTAGACTAGACTCACCTTTTTTGAAGCATTGCTTCAAAAGTTGAGCAGATGCTCTAGTTTATTCATACAATTTTGAGTATAAGCTTTTACTTTCGAGCAAATTCTCAAAATATTTTTTTGATGAGCATGAGCAAAAGGTTTTGCTCACGTTTATTCATAGAAAATTAAGCAAATGCTCCATATTTCAAAAGTATAAGCAGATGCTCAACTTTATTCATATGGCCCAATATGATACACTCTTCAATTATTTGATAGAAAGCATCTTGGAGAGAGATAAATATTCACCTCTGTCAAATTAAGGGCTAATCTGAAAGAAACTTATTTTGTAAACTGAAAAGAGGAGGTATGAGATTTGTTCATAAATAAGAGTCTTATCAGCTTATTAGATGAGGCAGTTATTTTATAGAAAGAACATGTTCTCCACAATCCTCAACAAGTATTCGCTATAAAGAAGGATGATAAGATGATATTGGAAAATATATTCATGTCTTCCTCTCCAGTGAAATTCGAGAATGAATTCAGACTCTGCAGGACTGCACTAATTGACATCTTTCAATGAAACAATATATTCTGAAGAGAAATGTGAAAAGTTCCTGCTTTGACAGATGAAAATTGGAGAAATACTTATTCTTGTCTGAGCACTCTCTCCAAAATGAAGAATTTCTTTGGTGATGTAAAAGATTCCACCATATTTTGTGATTTATACTGTTCTATCCTATACTATTACGAGCAATTTCTGTTAATATGTTTAGATGTTTATATAAGTTATCTGTATGTGACCAGATTTCGAAAACGGCTCTAACGATTCTCACGAAATTTGGTAAAAGTAGATTTATGATTCACTAGTTCTCAACCCTGGGATAACTCGCTGAATGACATTAAAATTATAAATACGTCCTTCGAAAAACAGCTGGAAATTGTGTTATCTGTCGATACCGTAATGGAAGTGAGTGAACGAGTGCATGTGTTGGATCATTCAGCTGATTTCACGAGAAGAAAAATTCAACAAGAAGAACTTATTTTCGTTTATCTCTCTTCTTTTTAGAAAATATGTTTACTTCAGAAAGTCCAAAAAAGTAACTAGATGCTGTTAATGTAGAATAGTATATAGTATATTAACAAATATTGTAGCAAACATAGTCTCTATCATTCTGAATCGAATTCATAGTATTATCTATTTGTAATTGATGGTGTGTTTGTTTTTACTTTCCTTGTCCTATTACCGTAGGTAAGGGAAGTATTGCTTTCCGAAAAATCAAGGTACCCGAATTTCTAAATTTCTATACGTCTGTGTACACGATATCTCATCTCCCAATTAACGGAATGACTTGATATTTGGAACGTAAGGTCCTTACAATATAAGGATCCGACTCTAACAATTTCGATCAAATGCGATTCAAGATGGCGGCTAAAATGGCAAAAATGTTGTCAAAAACAGACTCAGGGTTTTTCGCGATTTTCTCGAAAACGGCTCCAACGATTTTGATTAAAGTTATACCTGGAATTGTCATCGATAAGCTCTATCAACTGCCACAAGTCCCATATCTGTAAAAATTTTAGGAGCTCCGCCCCATCTATGCAAAGTTTGATTTCAGATTCTCAATTATTTATTTATTTATTTATTTATGGAGACAACAGGTTACCCCTAATGTGTCTCCTCCACAAATACAACAATACAAGATTATTATACAATGAAAAAAACAATGAACAAAGTAACTTACAATTGCAATACTGTTAAAAGAAAAAAACTATAGAAATACAAGAGAAGGAAAAAACAGATGTATACAATAAAATAGTTATAAAACGAATTTTATTAGAAAAGTAACGAATCACTCATATATTGGAAGATCTATCAATCAAAGAAGTATAAAATCTAGCTGTTAATACATATTCATATGATCATTAATTTCTGCAATATATTTGCGATAGTTTATTGTAGCTCTGATTCACTAGATTGTGCCTAAACCCTTTTAAAAAGTTGATAAAGAAGATAATTTTTGAATAAATTTAGAATTTAGAAATAGGCCGACACATCTAGAAAACACCTGAGTCTATACCTAATCAGCAGGTGAACGGGCTAGAGTCAAGAAAACTTCAATTAATCTTGTCATGCCTGATTTAATAGGTTTCTACTATAGAATAACACTACAATTTGAAATAATTGAGAAATACAAACAGCTTCAATAAACATTGGCAGCTAAAATCGAACAACAGAAACAACAGTATCATGTTACTTTGTTGACATTCTTCATCTGATTCGGGGGCGCATTACTATCCCGTTTAGATAGCATACGTCACAAAACCAAACAATATCAGTCATAAAATAACCAATTGATTTCAACATGAAATTACTCAAGAAAGAAAACCCCGTTGAACCCAAATTTCGTCGATAGTAAACCATATAACCCATTCTATAATTTTGAATCACCATTCTGATTGACATTCTCGAATGAACCTTTGTTTCACTACACTGCACTTTCGTTGGTCTGTACGTTGCTTTATCGTCGGGGTTACAGTACCTTGTTTTTGGTGGTGACTTTTACCGGTTGAATTTGGCTTGACGGCGAAGTCCTCTTACGTCCCTAGACTGTCGTCCTGAACAGGTGTCTTGAAAGCGGTGTTACATAAAGTTGCGGAACCAAAAGGGGTGGTAAATGAAGTTGGTTTGGGGACAGACATGAACCGCTGTAAATAATGTATTACAGCATTAATTCTAATTCTTCCTACAATTCATCAAAAGCTAAAACAGGAGTTTATTCTGTTATTTATTTAGATTTTATCTTGACGTTTGATATCATTCTCAAATTTAAGATTGATTAAAACGAATTTACTTGCCAGAGTGTCATTATATACAATGCACCATTTATGAAAACACCCGTAATAAATTAATATAATGCTTTTAGAAAATGAATACTTCATTAATTATGATGTTAACATAATTAAATCATAAAAATGTGTCTGAATCATAAAAAATCTTCATTCATGACCTTCACACTTCACACCAATGCTGCTACTCAACCTGTAAACCGAATAAACTTGAAAATTCATAATATCAAATGTAATAAAATAGGTTTGAATGGTTGTGACTGTCCTAAACTAGAGGACTCTAAAACCGTTAAATACCTGGGAATAATTGTTGACCGTCATCTGAGATGGGATTCCCAGATCCAATCTCTAGTCACAAGGTCAAGTATCTAACAAATAAATTTTACAAAATGAGCCAGTTGAAAATGCAACAAATACTAGAAAGGGCCTACTTTGCTTACGCACAATCTGTGTTGCAATATGGAATGGGTATGGGGGGGTACTGCTGAATGTCATATAAACAAGATCTTCAATGTTCAAAAACATATAATAAAAGTGCACTAAGCAACCATGCGTATCCTACTAGAATTCTCTTACAGGAATCTAACATACTTACAATCAAACAGCTCTACTTGAAAAATTTAATTTCATATTTATTAAAAACAAAAATCTTTCAATACCCGAATACTCCATATAACACGCGCCAAACTTACAGGAGATCTGACTTACCTGAAACTAATCTAACAGTCTGTAGAATGCAATTTCCGTATAGATGTGACAAATAGTAATATTATACCACAAGACTTCATATCAGACAATCAAAATTGCTATATAGAAAGAAATCTTATCATGGATCAAAACATCCCTGACGTTTTCAGTAATCAAAGGCAGTAGCTTATAACAAATTCTAAATTTACGTTTTCTCCACTCACCTCTTCTCATCACCAGTATACTTGTGCATTCACTATGCTTCTTCTCTTTCTCAGGTTTTCCCTCTTATATTGTAAAAAAAAAACTTGTTCTTCATTTCACTCTGTATTTCCAATTTATTTTACCATTGGGCTATTCTTAGTCATTTATTATATTCTATTTTATAAATATTTTTTCTTTTCTACGTTTCTCAATCTTTATATTCTCTTACTCATGCTCGCGAACAGACGAAAGTCTTGCGAGCTACACATTCTTTTGTACTCTTTATTTATTTTGTATTTTTGTGTATTTAAACTATGTAAAATGTGCAAAGAATGAATAAATTGAATTGAATCAACTTTTATATAAATTGATATAATACTCTTAGAAAAGGAATAATTCAGATTGAAATGATGCTAACTTATATGATATTTTTCGTTTGGTTTGCGAAATCAAATATATTTTTTCATATAGTAGCTCGGCTAGTATTGTTGGAAACTTGTGCGCTAGCCAACATTTATGTTATTTATTATTTATGAACTATAGGACGCAATCCAAGTGTAAACAACAGGCATTCGCCAAAACTGCTCAGAACCTTAATTAAAAATGAACATTCCAGAGTTTATGATTGATTACCTACAATACAAGTCCAAAACGAGTATCAAACTAGAATTATGAATTTATCACAAAACAAAACAAGACACTTTATAACACAATAAAAGAAAAAAAATATTGAAAATTTCACTTTAAGGTAAAAATAATGTTTCCTTATAAGATTCATCTTGTAGATAGTTTTTACCTCAATTAAATAAAATTAGTAGACACATAGAAAATAATTCAATTGTAATAAATTTGAACTTTTATTAATATTAATTTCATGGAAAAGAAAAATTTCTTCTTCGTCTATTAAGATTTCTATCATAAAAATTTACTAATCATTCGAAAGCCTTAATGACATAAGAAAACAGAGTCTGTTTTTCACACAACAAAACCAATAATAGAGTTCCATATTATTATTTCTACTCATAATAAAAAAGTCCAAGCTATCATTGCTGGCATGTCAACAGTACATGATGATACTATTCTGAGAGCACAAAAGATCTTAGTCTCAGCATTTGACACATGAAACTAAAGACGTCGTTAATTTCCGGACCATCACTTATATTTAAAATGTCGTTTAGGCAATTCAGAGAGTATTTCCTCAGATATTTTTGTCTGAAACCGCTATATAAATCACATTTTTCTACGTGCTCCAGCGTTTCGTCTGCTTCAAAGTCCCCACACAATAGACAAGGCACCTGAGGGTTGATTGTATACTTGACACCTTTCAAGTGGAGAACGATGGCTTCAGTATGCATGGAAATCCTTATCTGGCTAAACAGTCTAACTTTATAATGTGGTAAGTTGGATTCAAGATATGGAGCGATGTCGTAGGTTGTGAACTGACGGTAGGCCACACGAAGAGGTGAATTGATTGCCGCAGCCGCATCCAAATTATACAATTTTTGACGAAAAGACTTTAATATTTCTGTTCTATGAACCTTTGCCACTTGCCCGTCTTGTTGTGCCCATATGTGACCGTAGCCTATGTCCTCGAAGAATTCCTTCATCTGTGAAGCCCAATTGTACTTTTTATTCTCATTTGCATCAGTTGCAAGTAGTCTTCTGAAGCACATCTTTGGTGCTCTGTTGTCGCACATATTCAGGATTCTAAGCCACCAGTTGAATGCTGATTTGAAAATATTGTAGACAAGATGATGACGTCCTGTTTCCAGTCTTACAACATAGCCTGGTGTTCTGATTGGCCAATAGAAAGATGACTTGATGAACTTTGTCTGAATGACCTCCAGCTGTTGCCAGTATCTAAGCGCCCATAATTCACTGCTGTATAATAGTACAGATCTTACCATAGCATCAAACAATTTTGCTCTCGAACTCCATGAGGCCGAACAACGGGACCCACTACTATTCTCTGGACACATCCAGATGCTGATGCTGCTTTACGTTTCATGTCTTTGGCAGCCTGGTGGAAAAGACCAGAGTTTGAGAATACTACACCCAGGTATCTGATTGTGCTGACAGTTTCCAAAGGATTATTTTCGTAGTGTTTCTCTCCTTGCTCTACCATGACTTTTCTTGAATATCAATACCTTCGTCTTTGATACGTTAACAACAAGTTTGTTTAGATGACAGTACTCCTGCAGAACGTTCATTTCTTTTGTGCATCTACTCGGTGTTGGATAACAGAACAGAGTCATCAGCATATGACAGGAGATTCAAGCCCGCCCTCTCATTGATGCTGACATAATTACACTCTTTCTTCACAAAATAGTCTTCCATATCATTGATAAAAATTGCAAACAGGATCGGTGAGATAGTGTCACCCTGCATCACTCCTTGTGTTATTGGAACCTCCTCTGTATAGCGATTGGCAGCACTTATTCTCACAGTAGCCTTGCGATAGAAGTCCTGAAGAACTGCAATCCACTTCCTGCTTATACCATATCTGTATAGTTTTTCCCACATCAATGCATGGTCTATGGAGTCGAAAGCTCGCTGGAAGTCCACAAACGTTGCATACACTTTCCTCCCCTGTTTCACAATCTGCAAACTAACCAAAGCATTTAAAGTAATATACTATCCATACAGCCTCTAGACATGCGAAAACCATTCTGTACTTCGCTCAATGGATTTCCATACTCTATCCAGTTGGAAAGCCTATTGCTCATCATTTGAGTGAAAAGCTTGCAGATACAATTGACCAAAGAAATTCCTCTAAAGTTTTCAGGTCGGCTGCTATCTCCTTTTTAAAAATCATGAACATATGACTTTACTCCATCCTTCGGGGACTGATTCATTGTTTAAAATTTTGTTGAACATGTTCAAAATCAGTAATTTTCCGTTGAAGGGGAGATTTATAAGGAACTCATTTGTTATCATATCAGGCCCAGCAGCTTTTCCCGTTTTGCATTTACTGATTGCATAGTGCAGCTCACCTAGAGAAAAAGGGGCATCAAAGAATGGATGCAATACGTCGAGAACATCCCACGTTGTGCAGTCAATTCTCGGCGGGTAGCATTTCTGCAAGTAATCCTGCCAACATTTCAGGTCGATGCTGTTATTTTTGGGCTTCAGACCATTTATCCTGCGAATCATTCCCCAAAACTCTTTGGAATTCTTTACACTGCTCAGTTTAATTTCCTGTTCCTTGTGAAATTCCGTTTTGACTCTCTCACAATTCTCTTGTACTCTCTTTTTAATCCTAAATATCCCTGATAGCATTCAATTTCCAAGTTACTGTTTTTATAAATTCTAAATGATTTATACATAGCTTTTTTTGCTTGTCGACATGCTTGATTATAGAATGGTTTATCCACACATCGTCCAGTCTGAACTCTGCCGTGATTACTACGGAGCATTCCATGAGCCTGCCCAAATAGTTTTATCTCTTGTATCAAGTTATTATACATCGATTCAGCACCTAGATGTAAATCCTGGGTTGTACTCTGCTCGAAATATTCCTTGTACGGTATTTCAAAATTGGATTCATATGAGTTTCTGTTTTCGACTGACGGCCGGTGTGTCTCTCCTCTCCTCTTCTTGATCATATGAATTGCTAATTCTCAACAAGCATGGCAGATGATCTGAGGTTAGATAATCATCACTTATCTCAAGATCCACTGTAGAAGTTAAGCCGTGGAAGTTGGTCCAGACTAAGTCAATAACACTACGGCCACTATTACTCAAGTATGTAAAGTTACCCTCTCTATCACTATCAGTACGGCCGTTTAAAACATACATTCCATGACTCTCCATGAACTCCACCAAAAGTTTTCCTCTTGCTGTAACGGTAAAATCCTGTGTATTCCGGACCTCTCGGATGCGACTATCTTCGAAAACGTCAGGGTCGTCTATGTTATTCAAAATACCTATGCGACTATTCTGGTCCCCACCAACGAAAATTTCACAATCTCCGTAGAGCTCCAATATTTCATGCATCACGGAATTGAAGAGATCAAGAGACCACTACTGTATTAGAAACAGGTCTCCTATTGGGCGAAGGGAATCAATTTGACCAATCGTCGCATGGCTTCTAGAGCCTTTGGACCAAATAGAAACTGCAAAATCGGTAGTTTGTTATAATTTCATTGCTTGCTGTTTTCCAACTTATCACACTCTATGTCGCGACAGGAAGGCTAAGTTTTAGAGATAATTCCATAATCTACATTCCTCAATGACTCGGAGCCACAATTTTTAAATATCTATCATGGGAAACTCGAAGTCATGGTCGTTCATAATAGAGAGAAAAAATAATTTATTTCGCTAACTCACTTACAATAATGGCTCTAGTCTCTTGTGTATTAAATTTACTATTATAATATGGGAAAAGGCCTGAATTAAAAAGAGTGCTCGGCACAAGATGAATTGCTCTATTTATTCCTTCAGGTGCCGTATCTTGCACCCTGAGATAAGAAATATATTTATTACAAAGAAATCTATTAGATACTATAGAATTTAATATATATATATATATTTGGAATACTAGTTTGTCAGTTTATCATGCTGACCTGAAAATCTATTTAAAATAGAATTGTCTAAGTCAACAGGTATTGGCAAGCTGATATCGCAGCTACATGCAAATAAATGCATATGATCATAAAAATAAAAGCACATGGTAACGTTTCGTGCTATAAAATTTAAAGAATAGTATTTAGCCTGTGATATTTTATTGATTTCGATTATTGTTTTATCTTATATTATATATTTTTTGTCGCTCTATATATTTTTGCTCTGATTTATTTTTTGCAATATTTGTTAATATATGTATCAAATTGTTTATGGTGTGCGATTTATTTTTATTCCTCAATACTATAGGATAAGTACCATATATATATTTTTTAATAAATTATCAGTATTATTTTCATAAGCTCCTGTATGAGCCCATTAATGTATGATGACAAGAACATGTCGTACTAAAGTGAGATGCAGATTAAATTTATTTTAATATTAAATATTGAAATATTAAAATATTTGAAATATATCATCACTCAGATCATATGAATTGCTAATTCTCAACAAGCATGGCAGATGATCTGAGGTTAGATAATCATCACTTATCTCAAGATCCACTGTAGAAGTTAAGCCGTGGAAGTTGGTCCAGACTAAGTCAATAACACTACGGCCACTATTACTCAAGTATGTAAAGTTACCCTCTCTATCACTATCAGTACGGCCGTTTAAAACATACATTCCATGACTCTCCATGAACTCCACCAAAAGTTTTCCTCTTGCTGTAACGGTAAAATCCTGTGTATTCCGGACCTCTCGGATGCGACTATCTTCGAAAACGTCAGGGTCGTCTATGTTATTCAAAATACCTATGCGACTATTCTGGTCCCCACCAACGAAAATTTCACAATCTCCGTAGAGCTCCAATATTTCATGCATCACGGAATTGAAGAGATCAAGAGACCACTACTGTATTTAGAAACAGGTCTCCTATTGGGCGAAGGGAATCAATTTGACCAATCGTCGCGTGGCTTCTAGAGCCTTTGGACCAAATAGAAACTGCAAAATCGGTAGTTTGTTATAATTTCATTGCTTGCTGTTTTCCAACTTATCACACTCTATGTCGCGACAGGAAGGCTAAGTTTTAGAGATAATTCCATAATCTACATTCCTCGATGACTCGGAGCCACAATTTTTAAATATCTATCATGGGAAACTCGAAGTCATGGTCGTTAATAATAGAGAGAAAAAATAATTTATTTCGCTAACTCACTTACAATAATGGCTCTAGTCTATTGTGTATTAAATTTACTATTATAATATGGGAAAAGGCCTGAATAAAAGAGGCTCGGCACAAGATGAATTGCTCTATTATTCCTTCAGGTGCCGAATCTTGCCCCTGAGATAAGAAATATATTTATTACAAAGAAATCTATTAGATCTATAGAATTTAATATATATATTGGAATACTAGTTTGTCAGTTTTCATGCTGACCTGAAAATCTATTTAAAATAGAATTGTCTAGTCAACAGGTATTGGCAAGCTGATATCGCAGCTACAAGCAATAAAGCATAGATCATAAAAATAAAAGCACATGGTAACGTTTCGTGCTATAAAATTTAAAGAATAGTATTTAGCCTGTGATTTTATTGATTTCGATTTGTTTTATCTTATATTATATTATTTTTTGTCGCTCTATATATTTTTGCTCTGATTTATTTTTTGCAATATTTTAAATAGTATCAAATTGTTTATGGTGTGCGATTTATTTTTATTCCTCAATACTATAGGTAAAGTACCATATATATATTTTTTAATAAATTATCAGTATTATTTTTATAAGCTCCTGTATGAGCCCATTAATGTATGATGACAAGAACATGTCGTACTAAAGTGAGACTGTATCCTATAAAAAACCACGACCTGATTTTTATAATTATAAAAATATTTCATGCTCTACCGACTGATGCCAAGCAGGAGACTAATCGTTATTTAACTATAAAAAAAAATGACACAAGAACTTGGCGACTGAACGTGGGACTGATGATGAGAGCTGAGCTCATTAAATAATTATTGAAATCAAGTCAAGACCTATATTGATGATAATAACTTAAGACAAGTCTAGTCATATTGAAATTTGTCGTGGATAGATAATAGAAAAAGAATTTTATTGAGGAAAACAGGCAATAGCGTATTACTTTTTGGGGACAATAGCTTTAAATAAGGAGAAAAATAAGTGTTTTGAAAAACATTTTATATTATTATTATTATTGTGGAAAATATATTTTATAGAAAGAGATATTATATTTTATGGGCCTAAACCGTTCAAATTTATCTAGTCAGAGATTGATAATTTTTGTATATAAACCGGTGGAGAGATTATAAACCAGTCTGTGGGCTAGTCAGGAATCAACATTCAAATATTGGAGCAATAGAGCATTATAAAAAACTTAAGTATAAATACCTTATTTCGGGTTATCCAAGCACTTCGCACATAACTGTTTCACTGTAAGTCCTGGTTTGTGTCTTTTAAACATTTTGCATATTATTCATCACTTTTTTATTAGCATTTATCATATTGACATAATGAACCACACTCCCGCAAACTCTGAAGTTTCATATATGTACGGCGGTTGTACAGATCCCACTTTGTCGACTCCCAGCACATCAAACCCCACCATGGTAGATGCCAATATGCCACGAGAAAGGGAACCAGGAAGTGTTGGGTCGATAGTTCTCGATCCACAAGGTCTGCAACCTCTATCATCCACTCGAATCGACGCCGCTGACACACCATTGAATCAGCGGATAGCAGAGATCAACTTTGAAGAGGGCGAGGAGCAGCCTGCAGAACCCGCATCTCCAGAGGCCGAGTCACATCTG
>NW_024091592.1:0-19034 GCF_014356525.2 Nilaparvata lugens
GTTTATAGCTCTGCTTTCTGGTGAATTCTACTCTGCTTGGCAGATTAAGAAAACCATTGATTCTTATGGAGTGTTCACACGTTTTCATTCTGCCAATGTGTGAACTCTTCCCTAAGAGTTAATGGTGTTCTTTTGCTGTCATGCAGAATATATTTCAAATCAATACTTGTAATAATTATTACATTCTATTTAGTCCAGTCAACGAAATATTATAGAGGGAAAAGTTTGGAACACAATTTTCAACTTCACAGCTTTTTTAAGGATAGTAAAAGGTTGACAAATCAAAAGTCCTCACCCCTACCCCCTGTGCTTAAGGAGTGGGGGTGGTTTCAAAGTACCATTTTTTTCATTTTTCGCATATATCTCGGAAACTATGCATCTTATGAACATTTGTATTCTGTAAAAAATTGAAGCTTACAAAATTACGAACAAGTTTTACCTTTACATTTTTTCCATATCTCTCATAGTTTCTGAGATATCTGTCTTGAAGGTGAGACATTTTTTGAAAAAACGCTTCTGCCTCCAATTTTTTCGTCTTTTCGGTCTTATAATTTTTGAACTATTGATGAAAAAATCCGTGCTGTTTATTAGCTGATTAGCAAATTATCTCCAATTTCATGTATACTTTCACTATTCTACGCATTTCCCTACGATTGTTGCAGCAGTTTCAGTGTAATTAACATTTGTACAGTTCAATCTTGATATTCTTAAAAGAAAAATCTACTAATGTATTCTTTTAAAATAATATGGTAGCTTGGAAAAGTAGAGAGAGTATTCCTTTCCTAGAGACAGATTCCTTTTATTTATTCCGTTCATATACTAAGAATACTAACTAGCTATACGCACACATCGATTTCGTTCGTACTATATTTTGCCATTTTTATGAATTCTATCAGATTAAATGGAACTTGACAAACATCATCTGTTTAATCCAATAGAATTTATAAGCACGGCAAAATAACGTAGGAACAAAAAAATCAATGTGTGTGTAACTAGCTTTATTGAAAATATTAATTTATTCTAATGACATTTAGGTGCTCATGCACCTATCACTTCACTTCTCATTGCAAAATCATAGAAACATCTAATGATTGAAAAGTAATATCTAGAGAGGGAGAGAGAGAGAGAGAGAGAGAGTGAGCGAGAGAATGATTCAAGTTCAGTAATGACGTCATAAAGAGTCATATCAATCGACCACTCTCATGAGATCAACATCTAACTGTCAGCATTAGTTGAATGGGTAGCATTGAACGCATTTATGAGAAATTCTGACAGTTTGAAGCAAATCTCATGAGATGAAACTACAGTGAGATTCTTATATGTTACTGTCAGCATTGATTGAATGGGTCGCATCTATGAGAAACGCTGCCAATTTAAAGTGAATCTCAATACAGTACCGAAGCTGAAAAGCATATACGGTGGCCTACCACTACAATGAAGCTCTTCTGTCAATATTTACGCAATATTGCGTATTGGCCAATGTTTGTTCTATAGTGCATGTGTGTGTGTGCAAGAGAAAGAGGGTAAGAGAAGGATGGAAGAAGAGAGGTAGTGGAATGTGAGTTTTATTCCCATATTTTTGTTGAAAGCTTAACCCATACTTCATTTTTTGTTGAAAGCTTAATGATGACAGAGAATGTCTGCAAAATAATGAAGAAAAATTTTGTTGAAATATCTTGAACTTGGAAGATGGAATGGAATATATACTTAGATTTTTTCCAATATCATGAAATAAGTATTCATATAAATCTAGCAGGTAACCCGTGCTTTGCACCGGGGAAAATTTGGTGTTGTGAAGTGCAATCTCTGTATGCCCATGATACGGAGGATAATTTATTATTGTCGATTATATTGTTCAGAATTACGTGAATAATCTTTATAAGAGTTGGAAATTTCCAGCAAAAACATTGAGTTTGAAAGGTCTCGAACCCGTAAACTTAAATTCATGAACCGCGCTCGCCACCAACTAAGCTACGGAGTCACTTGAGATAACCCTGTCATGGTTGGGCATTTATAGTTAAGTTGAATTAATTGATTAAAGCAATGAAAATGAACCTATGTCCATCCTCACTAGATTCAAATCGTTAGGCAAAATTTCTAGTTGATCAGTCCAACAGTTCAGATGTGAAGAATCTCCTATTCCGTACATAACGTATAAGCCGATTCTTCCCTATATTATATATATAGACTAGCAGGTAACCCGTTCTCCGCAAGGGTCTCCTTAAAAACTTGACAAACTAAAAACTTGACATACTGAAATTCTTGAAGAATTTGAATAATCATCCCTAGCAGGACTCGAACCCGATTCAAGAACCGCGCTCGCTACCAACAAAGCTACGGAGTCACCTGTTTGGGCTTTCATAGTTATGTGAACATTATATCACAAATTGAATAAATTCGTTATAATTATAAAAATGAATTGATTGATCAATAGCAATGAAATAAGCCTATGTCCATCCTCAGTAGATTCAGAATCTTTAAGCAAAATTTCAAGATGATCAGTAGTTCATGACGTGATGATGCATCATTCGTGAATTTCCTATCCCGTTGTGTATAAGCCGATTCTTTCCTATATTATATATAGACTAGCAGGTAACCCGAACTCACAAGGGTTCACTTAAAACTTGACAAACTGAAAACTTGACCTGTGAAATCTTGAGACTTCGAAATAGGTCTATAACCATCCCTGGTAAATCAACATCTGTATGCAAATTTCAAGTTTATCAGTCCAGTAGTTTCAGACGTGATGATGCGTCATTCGCGTATTTCCTATCCCAAACATGAAGTAGCTGATTCTTTCCTCTGTATATTAATGATATAGATATAGATATACGGTATGATATTTATCATTAAACGAAAATCCAAATTAAACGCTCTAAATTTATTTCATTTCCACCTAGCTGTTAACAATGTTGTCAATATTTGCAGTAGCAGAAGTCTTCGGGGTGATTTACAGCATTTGATTTGGATTTTCGTTTAATAATAATTATTCATTAATTAGCATTTGAATAAATTCAACTTCTCTTTAATTTCCATTTATGGACTGGTATGGTATTTAATTAATAGTTCTAAATTTATTTCATTCCACTAGCTGTTAATAATGTTGTCAATATTTGCAGTAGCAGAAGAAGTCCTTCGGTGATTTACAACATTTGATTTGGATTTTCGTTTAATAATAATGAATCATTATTAGCATTTGAATATAACTTCCACTCTCTCTTCATGGACTGGTATGGTATTTATTCAATAGTTCATTAATTCCATGGCCAGTATTCTTTTTCTTTGGGCGTAATTTTGGATAATTGAAGAATAAGACCAATAATTATCATAATTCTAATGTGTTCTTCATATTTTCTGTTTCACGTTCAAACGTATGCTGAACAAGGAGCTGAGCCACTTTCTGAGTCTAGCAATCGGGCACCAGATTTCTGAATACATCTGTTCAACCTTCCTCGGTAAGTTTGAAAAAGAAGAATAAGATAGATATAGAATAGAATAGGAAAGAGAGAGATATAGCGATAGAGAAAATGAAATTTCGATATGAAAAAGAATAAGTGTATTTGTAAGATGGATTTAAAGTGGAGAGAGTGAGTAGATGGAGAACTAAGACAGAAGAAGATGAAGATAGAAATAATAGAAGATATAGAAGATAATAATAATAATAATTTCTTTGGCCGAGGGTACAACACGACCAGAGGAGTTTATTCAAATATAGACATGATTACAAGAGCAATGTAAGCTATAATTATTTACAAAGTATTAATAAGTTATAATAGATTTATTATTTGCTGATCTGAGAAAATGTGGTCCACACTATATAATATAGATAGATATGAAGATAGAAGATAGATGGATGAATACAGAATATAGGATAGGGAGTGATAGAGAGAGAAAGAGAGAATAAAAATCTGAGGGGTTGAAAATCCGGAAAAGGATGGTTGTATGTGTAAGATAGATTTAAAGCGAAGGGAGTGAGTGAATGTCTAGGGTAACAGAATGTCTGGAGCTGGGACAAAACTTGTAGAATGGTTACAGGAAAAAGTTTATACCAAACTTGTGAGTCGAGTAAAGTATTAATGGGTTTGTCCGAGTCAATCGCGGAGCAATAAAAAAGTTACAATAATTGAATTTTGTTCCGTTGTATTCCGCTGGTTTAGAGGAAGTTGTGTACGGTACTTACTTTTCGCGTGAGGTTTTGTAGAGAAAAACTGTTTGAACGTGTTTTGGTTTGGGAGTTGTAGAGGAGACATTTTTTTAACAAGTTGATGGAGTAATATCTTTTTAAAAGTAATGTTGTGGAATAAGTAGTGTATTTCCATCAAGAATTGTACCAGATCGGTCGTCCAAATTAATACTAATACCATAGTATAATGGAAGAAAATCAAAGAATTATAATCAATGCATTTTGACATATTAGATACTTTCAAGTTTCTATTGCTTTCAATTCGACTTGATAAATTCTGTTGATAATCTTAAGTTATGCATTATTACCATTTTTCTGAGGCCGGGATATCTCATTATTCACTGTAAACTATCAGGATTGCTACTATAGCATAATTGCTACTTAAAAAATTAAAATAATGGCTAGAAGTAATTCCTACTTTAAAATTATTGCTTCCCATCCAAAAAAATATGGCACTTCAAAGTGAATCTCAATATGTATTTTATTTCCATATCTTCTTTTTTCAATCTCCTATCTCTTCATTTCCTTCCTAATCTTCATAATTTTCTTCCCATCCAACAAAATTTGACTCTTAGAAGTGAATGTCAATATACAAAGTTGAGTCATATCTATGGGAACGCTTAAATAATTGAAGACTGTTGTGGATATAATACTGTACTTTCAGGATAAGTTATTGGTCAAATACTGTACTTTTGACGTACAACTGAATTTCAACACCTCATAAAGGGTGACTTAGGGGTTATAGCTCGAATATTTTTAATGTAAACACAATTGTGTGGTACATAATTTTAACGGCCTTTTTAAAACAAGAAAGATAACATCAATGAAAATGTTCTATGATACTTTTATCCAAAATGGCGGCTGATTGAAGTTTTAGTTTTTTAAAGAAATGATTGATAATGTTCAATTAGCCACCATTTTGGATAAAAGTATCATAGAACATTTTTATCGATGCCATCTTTCTTGTTTTGAAAAGGCCTTTAAAATGATGTACTACACAAAGGGTGTTATCACTTAAAATATTCGAGTTACAACACCTAAGTCACCCCCTTGTGAGGGGTTGAAATTCAGTTGTACGTCGAGAGGTAGAGTATTTGACCAATAACTTATGCTGGAAGTTACAGTTTTATATCTCCAACAGTTTCCAACTTATTGAAGGATTACCATACATATCCTCTGTATATGTAGATGGCATGGTTAAATTCTCTCTACTATTCGACTTTAATACTGAGTTAGTAAACTAGAAATCAGTAGCACATTATTTGCTTGCATTATATTATATACTAGTAGTCTGCTCTAAACTCTGCTAAAAAGAAAAGATAAACTCAATGTCACCACGAAAATGACACGAAGTTTATTTTGCAGTCGTTTGGTATGATATGACACATAAATTCTATAGTAAGATCCACTTCATCTGTCAGCATCAATTGAATTACGAGCATTAATGTTTATTTATGAGGAACGCTGAAGGTTCAAAGCAAATCTCACAATATCACTATCAGCAGCTTCTGTTGTCTGGCATCGATTGAATTTGTCAGCATTTACTGGAGGGGTAGTAGCTTCGGAGGGGTAGTAACTACATTCTATAGTGAGGTCCACGTTATAATGGCAGTATTTCATTAGCAATGGTATTGCTATCCTTGTCTATCATTCAACAAAGCGTATAACGCTATCTCTTTTTCGCTTTGCTCTGTTGTCATATCGTCTTTTAACAAAGTAAAATTATATTAATCACACAATATCTCATCTTAGTTATGAAAATTCACTATGAAATTATTTAAAATTTTAATTTCTTGCTTAATAAGAAATAATTGATTATTTTTAATGAGAATGAACAGTTAATATTACATCAATTAACGTCCATAAAAAGCATTGACAAGACAGAGGATCAGCAAAGTTTTTTCCTGTGTTTCTCCATTGCTATTTAACGTGGACCTCACTATAGGTTTTTATCCAAGATAAAACTGTTTTTATAATACATTCTAGGTACAAAGCGAATATATAGATTATAATATATTCTAGGTACAAAGCGAATATATAAAGAATACAATATAATCTAGGTAAAAAGCGAATATATATAATATATATTATATAGATACCAATGTATTGTAGGTACAAAGCGAATATAAAGAATACATGAGGTACATTGGTTTTATCAAAGTGTGTGTGGATTTAGCATAGTGCCAGGTTAATTGAGACACGCTTCCAATAACGCATTTATTGGCATGAGCAGCAGCGCCCCAATCCACGTTTGATGTCAGTGGAGTACACTCTAACCCGTCAGTATTTGATGAATGTGGAGCAATTGATGTTATCCATGGGACATGCTACTGGGAGTTGAAGGAGAAGAAGAAGGAGGAAAAGAAGAGGAATGAGAAGAAGGAGGAGGTGAGGAGGAGGAAGGATGGGGAGGGGAAGGAGGAGGAAAAGGATGAGAAGTACAAGAAGAAATAGAGGAGTTGAAGGAGAAGAAGATGAAGAAGAAAAAGAAGAAGAAGGAGAAGGAGGAGGAAGAGAAGAGGATTGAGAAGGAGGAGGAGATGTGGAAGGAGGGGGATGAGGAGGATAAGGAGTAGAAAAGGTAGAAGAAGGAATAGAGAAGTTGAAGGAGGAGCAGGAAGAGGAAAGAGGTTATGAGAAAAATAGAGGAGTAAAAGGGAGGAAAAGAAACAGGTGATGAAGAGGTGGTAAAGGTGGAAGTAAGGGAGGAGGAAGAGGAGCAGGAAGTGGAAGAGGGAGAGGAAGAGGAGGAGAAGAAGGAGGAGGATGAAAGAGTAGGAGGAGGTGGAGGATAATAGGAGGAGTAGGATAAGGAGAAGGAAAATGAGGAGGAGAAGAATAAGTAGAAGAAGAAGTAAAGGAGTTGAAGGAGGAGGAGGAGGAGGAGGAGGAGGAGGAGGAGGAGGAAAAAGAAAAGGATGATGATGAGGAGAAATAAGAGGAGGAGGAAAGTTATAAGGTGGAGGAGGAGGAGAAGGAGAGAGAGATGAAGAATGAGAAGAAAGAGGAAGAGGTGAAGGAGGAGGATCAGGAGGAGGAGGAGGATAAGAGGAAGGATGAGAAGGAGGAGGAGGTGGATGAGGAGGAGAAGGAGGAGGAGGAGTAGGAGGAGCATAAGGAAGAGTGAATTCACGTTCAAATCCACGTTTGATGTCAGCGAGTTTTACTTTGAACTGTCAGCATTGGTTGAATAGAATGTATTATTGTTACACTCAAAAGAGGCTCTGACACTTTGAGATGAATTTAGTGAGTGAGAAGCGAATGTGAAGTCGTCAGCGTTGTTTGAATGGGAAGCGTTAAAGTGTTAGATGCGAGAAATGCTGACAGTTTTAAGTGAATCTGAGTTTAGTGTCGAGGTAGCTGAGTTATAAAGGGTGTAAGAGAAATGAAGCTACACATCAAAGCACAGTTCACTTCTCTATTAAACGAACAACGCTTCTGTTCTACGCGAAATTGTTTTGGTGCGGTGAAGATGAGGAGGAAGAGGAGGAGGTGGAGAAGAAGGAGGAGGAGGAAAATCATGATGAAGGAGGATGTGAAGAAGAGAGAGGTTATGGGAAAGATAAAGGAGGGAAAGGGAGAAAAATAAAAGAGGTTATGAAGAGGTGGTGGAGGTGCAGGAGAGGAAGGAGGAAGAAGAGGAAAAAAAGGAAGATAATGGGAAAGGAGGATGTGAAGAAGAAAGAGGTTATGAGAAAAATAGAGGAGGGAAAGGGAGGAAAAGAAAGAAATGATGATGAGGTGGAAGATGTGCTGGTGGAGAACGAGAAAGAGGAGGAGAAGGAGAAAGATCATGGAGAAGGAGGTAAAAAAGAAAAAGCTCAAGTAAAAAGTATATTAGTGGAGGGGAAAAAAGAAAGAGGTGATGGTGAGATGGTGGAGGTGGATGAAGAGAGAGAGAAGTAGGAGGTGGAAAGGCGAAAGAGAAGAAAGATTGATTCGGTTTTTGAAGAGGAGGAAGACGAGGATGTGGCGAAGGAGGAAGAGGAGTAGCAGGAGGAGAAAGAGAAGGAAGTAGCAGCATGGAGGATGAATATATGCTATACTCTTGGTACAATATTCATACTTAGTAGATACAGAATAAAACTCATATTAATTACTTAGAGTAATTCGATGATGAAGATCATATTAGAGTAATTGTTGAGCTATTCAGAGAAAGAGTTCAAAGGGAAGACAGATCAGAGACGGTAACAAACAAAAATTCAGGAAATTTTGATCACAAGAAGCAAGACAAAAAGAATAATTGTTAGGGAAGATAGAATGATATAAAAAGAGGAATAGGTTGAATTCAATAAATTGCCAGTGAGCATAAATCTACAGTGAGAAAATGAGACACTGATGATGAGAGAATCGAGAGAGTAGTTGAGGAGACAGAAAATGCCATCAGGCTGGCAGGAACTTGAGAAAAATTATAATACATGAAAATACTTACTTACTTATTCATCATTCACAATCAAGTTAATGACAAAGAAGCAGACTACAGTCCAAAACTTCTTTTTATCCCAATTTCATAAAATAAATTGTCCAAATGAAGGTTATGTGAGACTTTTCAATTCTTCACCAATTTCCACATTGAAACAAAACACTACATTCATCCCAAATTTTGAATTTAAAAGCTTAATATGGAAGCCCAAAAACACACCAAACAAATATTACACACATATCCTTGGAAGTCAATTCATGGAGAAAATTTAGTACAGTACCAGAATAGTTATTTGTGCAACTAGTGCGCAAAGTGACAGTTTGCTGCACCGAAAGAAACGTTTGCGCCCGAGTCGGAATGGCGAGGGAGGAATGGTTTCTTGAGTGCAGCAGAGGAACTTTGTGCACGTATTTCACTTTTAATTTTTCCTACAGTAACCATTGAATATGAAAAGTGAGTAATTATGGGTGAAATTCCCTGAAATGCATCAAATGTTTTTCTGTGTAATTTTTTATTATTAATAAATAAAATGATAATGTAGTAGTAAATGAATGGCAGGGCGGCTGTCACTGATGTGGTGGCTGTCCTCGAGCTCGGTGTCCTTAATATTATTATAACGTTGCACCACCACACTATACCACAGTTCCACTTAGTTTTGATTTTGCTGCCTGGGCTCCATATAACCTACTAACTATTTTGCGTTGCAAATCTGGAGTGCAGAAAAAGTTTTCCCGCACTAGAGCGGAAAAGTGATTCTTGCGTTCTGTAATCAGTGCAGCAATGGCCACTTTTCACGTAAACTGTAGGAAAAAAATCCTAGCAATCCGTTGTCATGATTTAAATCAAATTTTCAATACGAGATAGGAAGACGAAGAAGATAATTGGAGAAGGAAGAAGAGAATGATCTCAGCATAAGGTGATAGAGAGAATCGTGGGAAATCGAGTTAGTATGGTGAGAATGTGAGAAACCAGATGCCAGAGAACTAACTGAAGGCTGGATGGAGCTGGAATTACTGTTATTATCAGAACCGTTTGATACTCACTACACAGTAGTCACATCAAAGAGCTGACTTGTATTAAAGGGATGCCTCATCTCGGATCAGTTACACTGCAAGGATAGGGCTCATGTTAAATTGGGTTAAAGGGAAATTCACTAGAAACTGTCAGCTTTGATTATAATCAAACCTTTAATGTTCCTCATTCAATCAATTCTGACAGTTTAAAGTGAAAATTACATTTACAGATTCACTACATACTGTCAGAATTCCTAATAAATAACTTCAATGCTTCACATTCAACCAGAGCTGACAGTTTAAAGTGAATATTACATTCTCAGATTCAACTTCAAGCTGACAGATTCCTAATAAAGAGCATCAATCCTTTCCTTTTAACCAAGCTGAACAGTTTAAGGGTGGATCTATCACTTACAATTCATGTCAAATTGACAGCATTCCTGATAAATAGCATCAATGCTACCCATTTAACCAATGCTGACAGTTTGAAGTGATATCTGTACAGGAATGTGTGATCAGTGTACTAAGATGTACAGTTTCACAGACGTCGATCGAATATATTTGAGCAGTGATCAACCATTAGGAATTTGTAGACTGATCTGCGTTTAAGCTCGGTTGACTTTGGTGACTGGGTACTGTAGACTTGAAGGAATTGTAAATAATTAATGTGGGTTGTATACTGTGGAACTCGAAATGTGTGGGAGCTGTGAAAGCATTTGTGTTTACAGGCATCGTCAGTTGGATGTGCTGATTTGAGTGAAATGGTATGTTGCATAACAAGGTCCATGAAGCGAGTGAACATGAAAGAAACTTACAATGAAAATTACGAAATCATTCTATCCCTCGAAAAGCAAACGCAAATAATAAGAGCTAAAAATAATAAAGAGCTAAATAACGCAAATAATAAGAGCAAATAATTAAGAGCTACAGACGGATGTATGCAGAGAGACTAAGGAAAAATCCCTCCCCAGGTGTTTAAATGTTGCAGCAAAACGTCCGCCAGTCAACATTTATGTCTGGTCACGTCAGCAGATGTTTGATTTTTTCCTCAACTGTATGTATGCGTTTGTGTGTTGCTGTCTGCGTTCGCTTTCAGTAGGATGTATTGGCCTTAGGAAAATGGTAACTTTGCATACTTAGGCCCGGTTGCACAACAGCCGGTTAAATCTTAACCGTGATTAATTTCACGTGAACCAGTCAGAGAAGGCGTTTTTGAAAAGACAGCTTCTGTGATTGGTTCTCGTGGAATTAATCACGGTTAAACTTTAACGGCTGTTGTGCAACCGGCACTAAGTTCAGTAAATGAGTAACTTGAGAGAAATTACAATTAAATAGAAATAAAAATAAAAATCTCAGTACCATTTTTTAAATTATTTTTTCACAATTGAATGTACGGCATGATCTTATCTCTCTTAAGGTAGACGCACACAGATTTGATGCACTCCAATTGAGAACAATGCATCAAATCTAATCATTCGATCCGTCCGATGGGAGCCGTCCGTCCGATGACAATCTGTGTGCGCCTACATTTAAAGTGCGAACAGAACGAGTGGGTCGAAGTATAGATTTCGATGCCACTAACCAGCTGACAATGATAAAAATATTTGGATGTAATCGTGCTGAAACTCTATCAAGACTTCCTTTCAACTGTTTTAACCATTTGACCGTTCCTTTCGATTAACCGTACTGTTCACTCCCATGCTATGCAATGGTTTTGTGTTACATGGAAGTCGATGGAGAGCGCGACATACACTGAAAGCTAAACCTCGAGCTGACCGTTCTGATCGTACCCTCTGCATGGTAGAATCTGGATTCTACTGAATTAGACTGATTGGACCATCTGCATAGTAGAATCTCTAACTAAATGCAATCAACTGGTGGCTTGAACACAAAAGCCGGCTAAATTTTAATCGTGATTAATTACTCAAGAACCAATCAGAGAAGGCGTTTTTGAAAAGATGGCATCTCTGATTGGCTCTCGTGGAATTAATCACGATTGAAATTTAACCGGCTTTTGTGCAACCGACATTAAATGAATCAAATCATAACCTGAATAACAACTGTTATCCAGTTCAGAGCTCCTTTAAGCTGACACTATAATAGCACTCGGGTTGATGGCAACGTTAGATAACTAGGTTCATTCAATAAACGAGTAAGTTTGAAGAAATGTACAAAACGATTTTATCATATAAATAAAAATTACAAAGTCACATTGAGACTAAACAATTTTTGAAAAAGGGTACTTAGATTTCTATTTCTATTTATATTCAAGAGTAGCCCTAAAGAAAAAACAATGATTTTATCATTAGAGTTAAAGTGCTGATCTCACTTGAGGATTCACTACAGTTCACTATGCATATAATGACAGTTCATTGTTCATTTTTAATGTAATTTTCAATCATTTTCATCCTTTTCCCGCAGATAAACAGCAAGAACTCGACCTGCCCAGTTTGCGAACGGATGAAGGTCTTCCTGAAGGTCTGCCCGGCCGGACCGGCGCCGTCAAGAAAAGAGAGGGTGGGCAGGCCTACTCCCATGCCCACATATCGGGGGTCAGCGGCCTCTCACTCACCCACAGCTTCACCGGAGAAAAACTGCCCAAGTACGGAGTCGAAACTCTACATGAGGATGAACTGGCAAGGTAAGTCATCAACCCACATCTCTATTTGATCAGTCAATTACTCATTCAACGATGCAACCAACATACCAAGGTCCGTAATACATTCGGACCAAGCCACATATGAGCCTTAGTACCGTATGTTGTATGCGTGTATTTTTTTTGCTAAAGTAGGTTAATGACTCATTGATAGAATGTTCACCGGTGTCACTGGTGGTGTCTAAGTGTCAAGCCACATGAAGCGTTTTTTCAGGAGTTCTTGCATTGACGACGGATGAGTCGGCAGGGGAGGAACCTTTCCGATTGGCTAAGTATCAGCTGATTGTGTTGGCATTCGGGAATCAGCTGATAATCACCAATCAAAATCCTCCTGCCTCCCGACTCGTCCGCTGCCAGTTGCAAAAACGTCTATGCCTAGTTCACACTGACCCAGCCGCTGGCCCAGTAAGCTGACCCAGTCTGGCCCTGTCTGCAATATTTGGCCAGTGCTAGATGACAGCCAGTGATAGCCACGTTGGCAAGCACACACATTGGTGCTGGCCGACGTTGGCCTTCATTGGGCCAGATGCGGCATAAGAAAACACTTCATTCGGCCTTGCCCAAAGACAACACCAGTGAAACACCGTGAACATTTCAAATTCAATTTATTTCTCAAATTCAATTTATTTCTCAAAACATACACAATTATAATATAATATTATAACATCTAAAAATAATACAGAAGAATACTATTAATATATAAAAATACTCCCAAAGCCGCAGTATATTTTTCATGTCCATCTATGTTTAAGGAGTAGCCTACAAGGTAAAACCTGTGCATAGACCTTCTATAATCAATGATTCAAATTACTCATTCCAGCCGAAAAACGCATGCCACATAAAGCTGCGTACCATATTCGCGCTTCAACCCGCACCAGCACGCTCCTCCCTCGTACCGCCCTCGTACCGCCCTCGTACCACCCTCGTACCACCATCGACCACAGTCGCACCGCCCACGCACCCATCATTAACGTTATGGAAGATGTGATCTTCTCGTGTTCCCCGATCGAACCACTGTTGCTCCCCGGTCGATCATCAATCGCTCTGCCGGAGTGACGTTCGGTTGCGGAGCAGAGCGAAAGTCTGTACCCACCTTTACGGAAGATTGTTAGATCTTCTCGCGTTCCCCAGTCGAACCACTGTGCTCGCCGTCGATCATCAATCGCTCTGCTGGAGTGACGTTCGGTTGCGGATCAGAGCGACAGTCTGTACCCCTAAGAGGTTAAAAGGCCCATTACATTGAGACACCACCAGTGGTGTCTGTGCTAACCATGATTGGACCTTAACATGGTGTCCCATGACACAGTGGGACACCGTTGTCCCAACCTATGTCAGAGTGACATACCAACATCTGGTATCAGGACTGGTGTCAATAGTGGATGAATGCAAGAGAAATACTCATAGATACTTGGTTGAATTCAATGTTAAATTCGATGAAGCCTCGATGGAAAAGCATTAAAAGAGCAATTTATTATGATAATGAGTAATTATGTATAAGTGATATTATTCATATTGTGATTTATTTACACATACTGATATGCATATGATTGTATTTGTACTTTATATAACAATGGTTATGTAATAATATTATCCACAATATTGTATAATGTTCTCCAGTGCCAATATTATAATCGATTATTTTACGTTTCAGTTGATAACGGAAATCGACCGGTGGGGCATCGACATATTCAGGATAGCAGAGCTAACCAGCAATCGCCCTCTAACATGTGTAGCGTATATAGCTTTCCAGGTGAGACCTTTTCAATACAGTATTTAATATTTCAATATCAATCAGATTTGTTAACATTTCCTTTTGATTAAATGAGCATGTATATGCAGCATTGCATAGAACACATGTACTCTTACTGCCATCTTGTCAGACCTGGCAATGTAATATGTATTAAATAAATATCAAATATCTTACATGTGTAGAGTATACAGCTTTCCAGGTGAGAACTCTACAATGCAGTATTCAAGATATCAAAATCAGTCGAATATAATAACATTAGAGTGCTTCAATTGAAATGAAGACAGACAGAAAGTTATACATTTCCAAGACGTGCAAATCACAAAATGAAAACATTATTTTCGCTAACACAGTGTCAAAGGAAAACATCCAAATTATCATAAAGAATACACTAATAACTTATATGGAAATGATGTGTAAGAGCCTGTGCGTAAACCTGAGTTGCTTGATCAGTTCTTAACGAGGTATGACTGCTGAATTTATTTAATTCAAGAATTTGTGCAAGTAGAATGTTTCACCACTTTTGTGATGGTTTTGTGTTTCCTGGCAATAAAAATTGAAAATTTAAACTTAATTGATTATTGAGACGATATTAAGATTCTTCGTTTTAGAGTCCTTAAACTATTTGTTACGAGAATACAATTATTTTGATATTTAATATTTCATATTTAAAGCATCCGATGACCTCCTATAAAAGGGGAATAAGGACTTGTCATTTTAGTCTAGTAATTTTACATTTTAATTGATAAAAGCATAGGAGGATGATTGATTGCAGTTGAAATGCTCATTAAACTCACAAATCGAATAGAAACATTATTTAATTAGTTCTTCTGTTGATTCACTTGTTTTGAAATGTTTTAATAAAACATTTTAAGTTTCTAAAACAATATTGCTCAGACAAGGCATTCTTGAGACTGATACCCAAACTCCTAGCCCCTCTAGCGAAAAGAGTAGTTCGATGATGATTATCTCGTCTCCTTGTTTCGTATAAATGTATTGCCGATCCTCTTGTCATTCCCTCTCATTTTTCTTAATCAATTATTAGTAATTTTGTAGTATTTTTCTATATTGCTTATTGATTGTTGTGTTTGTTTCAGAATCGTGAACTGCTGAAAGCGTTTATGATTCCGGCGAAGACGTTCATCTCGTTCATGATGACTCTGGAGGATCATTACGTCAAAGACAATCCGTTCCACAACAGCACGCATGCGGCTGACGTCACTCAGTCCACCAACGTCTTACTCAACTCTCCGGCCCTCGAAGTCAGTTGCATTCCAATAAACTGATAAATAATAGGTATATTAACAAATAATACGTTGCATTCCTAAAGCAGGCTGCACATAGGGACAATAGTAGCTTCCAATAGCTACGCGGGAACTCGGAATCAGAAATGTCCGGAACTCAAAAATGTAGATGACATTTCCAATTCCGCGTTCCTATGGTAACTAGTGGAGGCTAATATCATAGAGAACGATAGCATAAGTAGGTATCCCATGTATAGGGGCGGTTGTCGCAACTTCTACTGTTCTCCCAAGCCGATAGATCACATAGTTCTTTCCTATGCAGCTGTGTGACGCTGGTAGTCTCTCAATTGTGCGTTCATACACTCTCACTTCAACAAAACAATGAAAATTGACAATAATCGACAGTATCGGCTTGAGATAACAGTAAAAGTTGCGACATAAATTCCCTATACCATGGGATATCTACTTACGCTATTGTTTCTCTATGCTAATATCATAGAGAAATAATAATCTATATTATATTTTGATCTCTGCCACTATAAATATTCAATCTGATTCGATTTGATTTTTTTTTCAACTTCTTATTGTCTCATAAGTTTACATTGCATGGAAAATTTACAAAATAATTTTATTATCATCAGAAACAATAAAGTCCAAAGGTATATTACCTGTTTGGTGGACTCTGCTACTATTGTCCTATATGCAGCTTGCTTTAGTTTTCTATTTTTATTTTCAAACAGAGCTCTTAATATATTATGAACTTATTATTATCACAACAGAGCTTGTAATAATATTAGGAAATTAGATTGTTCAATTATTATAGAAATTGAAAGTACCCTTTCTGCTATGGGTGCTCGAAACTAGTGTTAATGTAAAAGGTTTGAAAGGGGTACTAGAATTTTTTATGATAATTAATATTAGGAACATTCAAGAGACCTGAAGGATGACTACATAAAATTTTTGAAAGAGTAATTGCGAGCTGCTGAAAATATAATTCTTCAGAGATGTCGTCAAGACATCTACATAAGATACTCACTTCAAGGATAATGCGAATGACTAAAAATTATGAAAAATGCAAATGTACAAACCACTTCATTTAGTTTGTATCCGTCGAAGTGAATTCTGTCAATCTCAAGCAAGCTAATTTCATTTGAAATCTATTCAACTAGTACAGTACACATTATATTTTATTCTCTCATTTGTCTTACAATAATTTTTCAGAGTTATAAACAGAGACAAATTTAGGTATCGTTAAACGGAATCTTCACTCTATGGTTATAGATTAGAGGAATTGGAAAGAATTTGAATTAGATATATCAGAGATATCTGACCAGCAGTTCAAGTTGAGGTGGAAAAGAACTTGAAAAAATAAAAAATTGATTTTTTTTGTGTTTCAGTCTGTGTTCACTCCATTGGAAATCACGGCAGCCTTGTTTGCAGCCACAGTCCACGATGTAGATCATCCTGGCCTCACCAACCAGTACCTTATCAACTCAAGTAAGTCATCAAATTCTCAAAATTCATCGAATTCACCTAATTATTTTTAATAATTTCTCTGAAGCTATCAGTACCATAATAGTATATCTGACATGCAAGATAAATATACTAACTAAAGTGCGAGATAATTACTTTTAACATGAAGAGGAGAAACCCATTCTCCCTCCACAGTTTGTACGTAGACACAGACGGACATCCTGCGCACAATTGGATGCGCCGTGTCATTTTGCTTCATGTTCTTGTGATGAAAACATCTCTGTAACATACACAAACCAATATACCTGCTGACCAGTACACTACTTGGAACATTGCCAGCAATAGATGGAGGGGAGTTTTGCCGCGCCGCGTTACAAAGCTCTCACTCAGACACAAAAGAAGGAGAATGCTGCTAGGTAGTGGGAGTGATTAGTGGAGGATAGAGCATCGGACCTCTCCGTCTTCGAGAAAGAGCCGTGTTAAAAGTAATTTATCTCGCACTTTAGTAACATAGAGAAACAATAGCGTAAGTAGATATCCCATGGTATAGGGCGTTTATGTTGCAACTTTTACTTTTAACTCAAGCCCATGGTCCACGTAGTTCTTTCCCATGAAGCTGTGTGACGCTGGTAGACTCTCATATTGTGTCGTTCGTACACTCTCACCTGGCAAAACAGTAAAAATCGACAGTAATCGGCTTGAGTTAACAGTAAAAGTTGCGACATAAACGTCCTTGTACCATGGGATAACTACTAACGCTATTTTTCTCTAAGATAGTACCATATCAACCCCAGTTAATCATCTAATACAATACACTACACTAATAATTTTTCACATCTCAACTCACTTATCCAAAAAATAGCCTACAAAGCTTGTCAACTCAGCACAGAGCAAAACATAATTATACAACACTTGAAACAATTAACACACTATTGAACAAAGTGTATAAATACTATAATTCAATAATTAAAATAATTGAAAAATGAATTATTCGCCTCAACCCAACTACAGTAACTGTATAAGGTTACGTTATACTTTTATATTTATACAGTAACTTCAAACCCCTATGCATAAACCACATGATGATTCTCACAAATAAATACGGCACAATAAACGCAATTCGAGAGGGTCTCAGGTAGTATAGATCCCAGTTCTCAATGCTTAGTTCGAAGCATTGAAGATTTGACGAATTGGAGTTGTCTACCCGGGATGGTTCTTGATCAACTGAGATCTTGATAAAGTGGATTTCACCCCTCAGTTCAACCAGAAACAAATTACTATTCGACCACTCAACATAATAAAACGAACTTTATTCAACACGACTTGTGAGTTTTATCTTCGTAACACTGTTTTATTATGATGCAATTGTCAATGCATGAGTTTTTCAATGATATCCTGATTCAGATCCATAGTCTTTCCAAAATGTCAAGCAATCTCTTGCATCACTTGAATACTAAGTAACCAATTACACACCCAGCTAAACAATCATGCAAATTTTGCATGTAAAGTTGGCTTTTCAACCCCTTCAGGGACTCATGAAACTCTCATCAACATGATGGTGTCTTCTCTGACACACACACACACTCTCTCTCTTTCTCACTCTCTCTCTCTCTTTCTCATCTTTCTCTCCCCTGTCACACTCTAACTCTCTTGTAACTCACATGAATCTACATCTAACTTCCATCTAATCTAAATCTCTCTCGCATGCTATCTCTCTTCATCACTTTCTTTCTCATTCTCTCTCTCTCCTCTCAAGAGTATCTTCATCATAAGTTGCTGAGGGAGTTGATGTGTAATGGGCAGCTAAAGAGGCGGCTGGAATAATATTCTAAACGAACCCAACACTTCAGCTAAGCTGGCTTCAGCTAGCTACAGCTCAACTCAGCTAAGGCTTGTAGAGCTGAATGATCACCATTCAGCTACTCACCAGAGTTCGTCAACTTTTACTAGCTTCACTCGCTGTACTGAATCCCAATTAATGCAATATTATACCGCAACTGAGAGAGTAAAGAGTGAGAGAGAAGAATGAGTCAGGAAATGAGAGTGAGTGACAGCGGGACCGCAGCTGGAGAGTGACAGAGAGAGTGTGTGTAAAAAAAGATTGTGTGAGAGAGATGGAGTGTATGTGTATGAGAGAGAGAATGAGAGTGAGTGTGTGAGAGTCAAAGAGAATGTGTAACAGGGAGAGAGTGTGTGAGATTCAAAGAGAATGTGTACAGAGAGAGAGTGAGTGTGTGTGTGTGAGAGAGAGTGATGTGTGACAGATTGATTGATTAATTGATTGAGTACTTTGTC
>NW_024091593.1:0-20137 GCF_014356525.2 Nilaparvata lugens
TTCATCCCTTACCACACATAGCCTTGTCATCTGAGTGAATTCCCACAGTCTGATGATGACCAACAACAGGTCGAAACGATCGTCACTATACAAAAAGTAAGTGCATTTTCACTTCAAAAGTTTTTAAAATTCAAGTTTAATTTTAATAGTGAAAAAGTATGATATACAACAGAGTATAACTTTTTAAAAATTAAATTATATAACCTGTATAGTATTATTTTCTTGTAGTTTGTGTCAAAAAGGACTAAGAATGAATTCGAGTAGGAAGAAGAGAGACTGGAGAAAGAGAAGAAGAACACCAACTAAGAGTCGTTTGCACAGTATTGATTGCTAAACTCGATCAAGTTAATTAATTAATTAATTAAATAATTAATCAAGTTAATCGAGTTTAAGTTAATCTGAAAGTTTAAACTTGAATCGGTTCTCTCAATGCATTAACTGATCCAGTTTGAGTTAAACTAGTTTAGCGTTAATAAGTTGGTAATATAATGTTATTGTTTATAATATTAGGTAGGGTAATTTTTACAGGAAATTTGCTATTTGTTTACAAACCATCAATGAATTCAGGTTATGTAGCTACTATTTCCTGTTCAAATCTACAGAGCTGTAAGCTGTACGGTAATAAAAGTGAAAAGCAATCAAGAAATTCTTCAAAAATAATGAAATGCTATATTACTATTGGAAACAAACTTATATTCAGTTGGCACCAAAAAATATAATCTAGAATGTAAGATAGAAACCTTATTTTGTCATGAAAATCTACTTAAATCTACTAAAGTCTTCCTAGTTTATCAGAAATCTCTCGAAAGCAAAATATCTCAGTTATGTGTAATTGAAAACATGTTTTCTAATCAAAAATCAATGATAGAAATTGTCTTATTTTCTATCGAGTAGGTTATTTAATCAAATACTAAATTGGCACTTGCTTTACTCAAGCAAAACCGTTAAAAAATTCTCTATCATCCCAGAAATTTAGATGATTCTTTTTTGCCCAACTTTTCTATGTTCCAAAATTTCTTCACAGTCATCTTTCATCAATTGCATTGAAAACTTCTAGCAATTCCTGTCAATTCTATCAATAATAATTCACTATAACCTAAATAATCATTATCGTCTACAGAAGCATTATAAAAAGACGTCAAAAAATAATTGACTATTAGCTGTTTCCCCATCGAATCAGATGTCTAGTTAATCCAAATTATTCAGTTTAAACCTCCTGTTTTGGAGGTTTAAACTTTCCCAGAGTTTAAACTCGATACAGAGTTTAAACTGATACTGCGCAAACGGAATTTTAGTTTAAACCAAGAAAATCCTGATTTGGTTCAAGCTTTAGCCTAAACTTACACTGTGCAAACGGCCCTAGGAAAATAAAATGGGGGAAAAAAGTAAACTAGAATAATATAAATTATGCAACAGAGATAATAGCAAATGAAGAAGTAGAAATTGAAAGAGAGAGGATTACATGATGTGGTGATGTAGATTGGAATGTAGACGAAGAAGAGAAAGATACTAGTAGTTCTGTGAACAGTAGACCTCACGCAGTATTCTCATTCACAAGTACCTGATTGACCTTATGGAAATACAGCAATAGACTGGCTTCTCCACACATCTGTGTAATCACTTGTCAGCTGATTAATTATGAATAGTTCTATAGTCAGATTTTTACTCTAATATTGGCGTATGAAGGAGGCTCCTTTTTCCTTTTATATTATCCTTGAAATGCAAAATTTCCAAAAACCTTGTATATACTTCGATGCGCAATTGAAAAAGGAACATACCTGTCAAATTTCATGAAAGTCTATTACCGCGTTCCGCCATAAATGCGCAACATATAAACATTTAAACATTAAGAGAAATGCCAAACCGTCGACTTGAATCTTAGACCTCACTTCGCTCGGTCAAAAATTTGAGGAGGTGGATGTTTGAGGTATTGATGGAGGACATCGAGAGCGATGAGGAGGAGGAGGAGGAGTAAGAGAAGGAAGATAACAAGGAGGAGGAGTAAGGAATCTGTCGATTCTGCATATTCGGTGAAAGGGAAGTGTCTACTCATTGAATTACATACTAGTCGGTTAACCACTGAGGAGGAGGTAGTGAGGAGGCCGAGGAGGAGAAGAGTGAAGGAGAGGGGTGGGGAAGGGTATGAGGAGGAGGAGGTAGAGGAGGAGGAGAAGGAGCATTGATGGGATTGAGATGAGGATATGAAGGAATAGGAGAAGGTTGAAGAAGAGATTGATTGATTGATTGATTGAGTACTTTATTTATGTAGATTACAATATATACTGGCTTATACACTTATATACAATAGCTTACAATACAGCAAAATTATAGATGAATTTACATAATATAGACTAAGAAAATAATTATTGAAAGTATATGATATGAAAAAGTAATTTGTAATATAATAACTATAGATAATTATATTGTTATGCATCTACATGAATTGGCGGAGCTTTGGACATATCAATGTCCATTCTTTGGAAGAATATTAAAATATCCTCCCCACTAACTCTCTACCAAAACGTTAATTTCGTTATTTAAACTAAGGATTTATTTATTAATGGAAATATTGTAAAAGTTTTAATCATATGAATATTAAAGAGAAAAAAAACAGAAAATTGATAGAGTAAAATAATTATATAGGTAGATAAGATCAATAATTGATTAATAAAATGAAGTAGGCTGAAAGTAGATCAGGGTTATCAACTTTCAGTAATATACAGCATTATGCAGTGGATAATTGAAATAACATGAGTTTATATAATATATATATATATACAATTCGTTCTATAACATGGTTTAAAGGTTTGTATTTGTGGGATGGGTGGGGGATGGATGTCATGTGATCGTTCTAGGGCCGGACAGTTTCAGTCATTTGTTCCAAAAGATGTTTTTTTAAAGTTAGGATGAAGCTCGCTCGGCTCTCGATGGACCTGATAGAAACAGGAAGTGCATTCCATGCACGACAGGCACTGACTAAGAAGGATTTTGTGAAAATAGTAGTTCGATGATTGGGTATCCTTAAAGTACTTTCTCCGGTTCTAGTATGTGAAGCATCTATCCTCCTACCTTCAGAGACAAATTTGAAATCATCTTTAAAATAGTTCGGATTACCGTATTTCAAGATATCTCTAACAAGCTTGACTATTCGAAAAAGCCTCTGATCGGAAGCTTTAATGTTGAACTAGCAATGTGGGCTGGGGTGATATGATCATGGCGTTGGAGAGAGTAGACGAAACGTAGACAATAATTTTGGCAACGCTGTAGTTTATCATTCAGAGTGACTTGCATATCGTTAAGAACAGAATTACAATACATTAAATGTGGGAAGATGAGAGATTGAACCAATAATAATTTAATGTTTCTAGGGAGGATATCGTGCATTTTCTTCAATGCATGCATGGCTGAGAATACCTTTTTACAAGTTTTGTTCACTTGTTCTGACCAGTCAAGAGTATTATTCATAATAATGCCTAAATTTTTAACTGAGCTACAGTAAGGAATGTCATTACCGTCTACACTAATTTTGTGAATCGATTCAAGGTCAATATTGTTTATAAGACGAGAATATCCAATTATAATGGGTTGTGTTTTGATGGGATTAAGCTTAAGGCCATTTTTCTTTGTCCATTCCACTATCGAATTGATATCCTGATTCATTATTCCAACTGTTTCATTAATTTTTGTTATGGGACAGCTTAAATAGATTTGAAGGTCGTCTGCATAAGTATGGAAACTGGAGAATTTGATAATGGAAGAAAGGTCATTAGCATACAAAGTGAAGAGGAGAGGGCCTAAAATTGAACCTTGTGGTACTCCATGCATAACGTTTTTCCAAGTTGACTTTTTGTCACCGACAGATACACATTGTTTCCTACCTAATAGATAGGATTTAAACCAAACTAACGAGTTGTGACTGAAACCAAGAATAGCCAACTTATTCAGAAGGACTGTATGATCAACAGTATCGAATGCTTTAGAAAAATCAAATAGGGTGAGGATGGTGCATTTTCTTTGGTCCATAGCTAACCTTATATCATCAGTGACACGAAGCAGAGCTGTCTCAGTTGAATGGAATTTTCTAAAGCCTGATTGAAAGTTATGAAGCTTACTATTGTTGTCTAGAAATTTTACAACTTGAGCATGAATGAGTCTTTCTAGCACTTTGGACAATGCAGGTAAAATACTGATTGGTCTAAAATCCTCAACTTTATTGGGTGATGGAACTTTATTCAGAGGGCGAACCAGAGCAAACTTCCAGTTTTCAGGGAAAATGCCTTCTTCAAGTGACTTGTTGAAAATGTATGTAATGGTTGGTAAAACAGCAAATAACATCTTCTTGATAAATTAATAGGAATTTTGTCTACACCCATAGCATTACTATGAATACGTTGAATTGCTCTGAAAGTGTCTTCTTCTGAGATTGGATGGAAATGAAATTGATCAGTGATTGGTAAATCTAAGTTTGTAACCTGCTCTTCAAGATCATCAATGTGATTAGCAATGACAACTTCGTCGCGTTGGTTAGAGTGAGAAACGAAATGGTCATTTATATTATTCAATGGTAAGTCATTTGTGGATTCGATTTCTCTTTGCCAAGCCCGAATTCTTTTATTCCCTGCCAAAGTGATTTAGAGTCTTGTCTATTGTTTGTCATAAATGAATTCAAGTACCTAATCTTTGAGTTCCGTAATTCCTGTTTACCCTATTTCTAAGGCTCCTATACTCTATCAAACTGTCCAAGTCAAATGTCTTTTTAAATTTTCTATGTGCTTTGTCTCTACGTCCCATCATCTTAAGTATGTCTTCAGTCATCCACGGTACTCGTCGTTTTCTATTAATCCTCCTTGTCACATAAGGTGCATGTTTGTCATACAAAGTCAAAGTCCAATTCTCGAAAGTCTTGACCATGTCATCAACTGAGGTAATGCTTCAATTTGATGCCATGGAGTCTGAGCCACATCAGTCAGGAAGGCGGCTTCATCAAAGTTTTTGAAGTCTCTATAAGTGATAATTTTCTGTTCTGGCTTGGGTATCTTATGGGAAAGTACACAGTAGATCAAATCATGTCTAGAAATAGCTGGGACTGAGATTTGGCCTGCTTGAACAACCTCATTGGGATCACTAACAATGAGAAGGTCAATGAGTGTGTCTGATTCATTAGTATGATGAGTTGGATCGAGAGGTAAAATAGTCATGTTTAGGCATTGGAAAATTGTAGTCAGTTGAAAGTAGTCAAAGTTACGATTTGTCATGTTCAAGTCGGTGTTCATATCCCCCATAACTAGTATACGGTTATAACAAGGCATAAGAGAAAGCAAGGCACTTTCGAAATCTGTGAAATGACCTATTTTTGGTGGGCGATAACAGATACCAACGAGTAATTTATCAGTACTAGATAAGGATAATTCAAGTAGCATAAACTCTGGTCTGGAACAATACTCTTGTTTAGATGTGATTAAAACTTTTGTTTTGATACCTTCTTTCACATAAATTGCTACACCCCCACAAGCTTTATTTAATCTATCATTCCGGAAAAGATTATATCCAGGCAATGCAACAAAATTTGATGAAATACTAGGCTTCAAAAATGATTCGGAAATTCCGATTATATTGAAGTCCTGAAAACGGAAGATTGCTCTGAGTTCATCAATGTGGCAACTGAGGGATTGTACGTTAAGGTGAGCAGCCTTGAAAAGTTTTTTGAAAGAGTGGAGCTTATTTGCTAGAAACATACCTGCGTCATTATTACTATTATTGAAATAATCATACCTACTTGAGGGCGAGCGAGCTGACGTGTCAGTGAGAGGCATCATGGAAGCAGCAGACCAATCGTGAACCGACCTCAGAACAACACATGACGGGGAAAATGGGGATGAAACTGATAAAACTTAACCTAAATGAAAAAGTCTCTTGATTCGAGTGCATTCAGCATGCCTTGACAGTTCGGCTCCCTTCACTATTTAAAGCACTAGTTCAAAACAAATTCACTAAACACAATAAGATGTAGATGTGTGGAGTTCCGGTGATGAATAATCCTAATGGTGAATAAGACGAAGATTGAGGAAGAGCTGTAGTGGGAGATCTGGTCCAAGTGGAGATAGAGCGAGTAGGTATCCAGTAGTGGAAGAATCGGGTCCAAGTGGAGGTAAGCGAGAAGGAATCCAGAGAAGGAGAGGAGGAGGAGTGGGTTGCGAAGAAGAAGGAGGAGGAGGAGGAGGATGAGTAGGAGGAGGAGGAGTTTGGCATTGATTTTCACAGAAAGGCTATTCACTCGCATAACAACAATTGCTGTCTAAGCAATTTGGTTTGCAAATAGTGTTCCTAGGGGATTCTACTGGTTAGGGGGTAGATGAGGAGGAGAGTGAGAAGAAGGAGGAGTGGGAGGAGGAGAAGAGGATCAGGGAGGGGTGAAATAGAAGTGGGAGGAGAAGGAGCTGATGGGAGAGGAGGAGGAAAAGAAGAAGTACGATTAAGTAAGAATACTTTATAGAAGGAGTTGAGGGAAAAGCAAGAGAAATCGGAAGATGTAACACAAACAAAATTCATTCAAAGTTTGGTAGTTTTGTATCAAATCATAGTGTTGTGTATCAAGTTGAGATGATACTGTATCATATTGTGTTGATACTGTATCATGTTGTGTGGCTGTTCTTGTTCTATAGTGAACGTTATAATGTTAGTGGAGATAGATAGGAGATGAACGTTGCCGATCCTCTGTCTTGTCAATGCCTTCATAGACGGTAGCTGATACAGGTTTATCGATGTAATATCAACTGTTCATTCTCGATTAAAATAATCAATTATATTTCATTGAGCAAGAAATTCTATTTTTCAATAATTCAATAATGAATTTTCATAATTGGGATGATATATTTTGTCTATTAATTATTACTTCTACATTGTTGAAAGATGAGTTGGCAACAGAGCAAAGCGAGAAAGAGATCGCGCTATCCGCTTTGTTGAATGATAGACAACTGTTCATTCTCGTTTTGAATAATCAATTACAATTCATAAGGCAAAAAATTATATTTTACAATAATTTCATAATGAATTTTCATAATTTGGATGATTTTTTTTTTTAATTAATTATTGATTTTATATTGCTGAAGAACGATCTGGAAACAGAGCGAAACGAGAAAGAGATAGCGCTATCTGCTTTGTGGAATGATAGACAAGTATAGCAATACCATTGCCTATCAAACACTGCCATTATAACGTGGACCTCACTATGCAAGACAATTTGAGAAGTGTTTATTGCAATTTATCACGTTATAGAATCAGTAGAAATAAAAGGATTGCATTGTTGTCATGTTTCGTCTTCCCCTTCCTTCCATCGAAGATAGCTTAGAGAATAATGCCTTCTTTAGTGTAAAAAAAGTAGAGTGCCCCAATGCCATTCCAAATCAATTTATTTTTTAAAAATTCGACTAAGGGCCGTATGTACAGTATAGATTGCTAGACTAGATTAAGTTAATCCGAAAGTTTAAACTTGAATCGGTTTTTCTCAGTGCATTTACTAATCCAGTTTAAATTAAACTAGTTTAGCGTTAAGTTGGTAATAGAATGTCATCGTTTATAATATCACGAAGGCTGATTTCACAAGAAATTTGTTCACAAACCATCAGTAAATTGAGGTTATGTAGCTACTATTTTAGTATTTTCTTGTTCTTGTTCAAAATCCACAGAGTTGTAAGCTGTACGGTTGTAATAGTGAAAGGCGATCAAGAAATTCATTGAAAACTTACGTTTAGTTGGCACCAGGAAATATATTTTTCGCCCCACTTGGATGTAATGAGCTGGTTTTCGTGCGTCATATGGAGGCCGAAAGTGATTGTTTTCTGACCAGGCCGGTAAAATTTTTACGGCCCTAGGGCTGTAAAATAACCTTGAAGTCAGCTGATTCTGATTTGATGTGAACGTGTTTACAAAATAGTTTATGAAACGGAATCAGTTTATGCTTCTAGAATTGAATAAAGTATTTTGCAATAAGATACTATCATTTTATTTGGATGAATGAAATACAAATGAGATATTATAAACTATTCAAATTCAATTCTCAGAGTATAATAGAATCTAACCTCAAACCTCCTAGTACTGCGTTTATCACGGAACATGGTGGATGAACGGAATCATTTTATGCTTCTAGAATTCAATAAAGTATTCTGCAATAATATACTATCATTTTATTTGGATGAATAAAATACAGATAAGATATATGTTATTATAAACTATTCAAATAATTCGATTTTCAGAGTAGGATAGAACTTCTAACCTAAGCTTCCATTGACATTCAGATTGGCCAAATTTCAAGTGTGCTAAAACAGCTGATCAAAAGCTTTTCATTATTTGTGTTTATCATTCAATAATTAAAACATTTATAATAATATCATCTTATTGTCACTTGGAAGAATAAAAAGTTTAAACTCAACCTCTTACATAATGAAACATAATTTTTCAGGTTATTTAGACAAATCAGAATAAAAAATAAAAATACTTGGACAATTTCTTGATATTCAGATTACCTCAGATTTGCTAGAGCTATAACCTTCCACTTTTGCTTTCGGAAGTGCTTATAATAGACAATTATTCTCATTTATATATTGTTTTTTTTTCTGTGTGGCGAAAAATAACGTTCTCACCATGGGCAAAAATGTTTTCCCGGCTCTCAATCTTTTCTAATCCTCGGCCTACGGCCTCGGACTTGAAAACCGATTTCGAGCCAGAAAAGTCTCATTTTCGGCCCTAGGTGCGAAATATACTATTAGAATGTAAGATAAAAAAGTTATTTTGTTACGCTTGAATCTACTATGGTTCCTCGTTTATTAAAAATCTCTCGAAAGCAATATATCTCATTTATGTGTTATTAAAAACATGTTCTCCAATCAAAGACCACTGATAAAAATTGTCTTATTATCTATCAAGTGGTTCATTCAATCAAAATACTAAATTGGCAGTTGCTGTACTCAAGCAAAACCGTTAAGAAAATTCTTTATCCCAGAAATTGAAATTATTCGTTTTTTGCCCAATTTTTCTCAGTTTCAAAATTTCTTTGCAGTCATCTTTATCAATCACATTAAAAACTTCTATCAATTCCTCCATTACAACTATTTTTACATTCAAATAATGATTCACTATAACCTAAATTAATAATAATTTATTATCGTCTACAGAAGCATTAAAAACAACCGTCAAAAAATAATTTACTATAAGCTGTTTCCCCATCAAATCTTTACAGATGTCTAGTTAATCCAAATTATTTGGTTTAAACCTCCTGCTTTGAAGGTTTAAACTTCCCCAGAGTTTAAACTCAATACAGAGTTTAAACTGATACTGTACAAATGGAATTTTAGTTTGAACAAAAAAAAATCCAGATTTGGTTTAAGCTTTAGCTTAAACTTACACTGTGCAAACGGTCCTTAGTCGAGTGAAACTGTAGAATTTAACGATATTTATGCATGTTTTTGTTTCATCATTTATTTTTTAAAAGAATATGATTGACCGAACCAAGTGAGGTCTGTGTTTAAACTTGGATTTTCTTTTGTCTGTGTTTATGTAATGCGATTACGGTCAAACGCGTTGATAGAATTCTAGTGTATTTGGCAGGAATATTCCTTTTTCAACTGCGCGTCGATTTATACACAAGGTTTTCTGAAACTCCGCATTTAAAGGATAATATGGAAAGAAAATGAATTCTCCCATACTCTGATATCACTATATATATCATCTACTCTGAAGATAGGATTAATCAGACTATAGAATTATTCATAATCAATCAGCTGACAAGTGGATTATTCATTACTTGCATTACACAGATGTGTGGAGAAGCAGGTGAACAGGTCACACCAAAAAAAAGAAGCCTCCTTCATACGCCAATATTTTATTGAAAATCAGACTATAGAATTATTCATGATAAATCAGCTGACAAGTGATTACACAGATGTGTGGAGAAGCCAGTCTATTGCTGTATTTCCATAAGGTCCATAGTTTCAATCAGGTACTTGTGGATGAGAATACTGCGTGAGGTCTACTGTTCACAGAACTACTAGTATAAAAGGAAAAAGGTGCCTCCTTCATACGCCAATATTAGAGTAAAAATCAGACTATAGAATTATTCATCATAAATCAGCTCACAAGTGATTACACAGATGTGTGGAGAAGCCAGTCTATTGCTGTATTTCCATAAGGTCTATAGTTACAATCAGGTACTTGTGGATGAGAATACTGCGTGAGGTCTACTGTTCACAGAACTACTACTATAAAACGAAAAAGGTGCCTCCTTCATACGCCAATATTAGAGTAAAAATCAGACTATTGAATTATTCATCATAAATCAGCTGACAAGTGATTACACAGATGTGTGGAGAAGCCAGTCTATTGCTGTATTTCCATAAGGTCTATAGTTACAATCAGGTACTTGTGGATGAGAATACTGCGTGAGGTCTACTGTCACAGAACTACTACTATAAAACGAAAAAGGTGCCTCCTTCATACGCCAATATTAGAGTAAAAATCAGACTATTGAATTATCATCATAAATCAGCTGACAAGTGATTACACAGATGTGTGGAGAAGCCAGTCTATTGCTGTATTTCCATAAGGTCTATAGTTACAATCAGGTACTTGTGGATGAGAATAATGCGTGAGGTCTACTGTTCACAGAACTACTAGATTTTCCCCTAGAGTGATTTGTATTGGGATCATTTTATAATATTGTATATCATTCTGTAATCCAATGTTGTGTGTCTCATAAATCTATGGAATCATAAATCTGTTGCCTTCGAATTCTCAAGGAGGGGGAGATAGACCATTTGGTGGTTGAGTAGAAGGAGGAAGAGAGGTGAACGTAAAAGAGAAGAAGGGAGAGAGGAGGAACGTGGTGAGGAAGAAGGAGGAGAAGGAGTAGATGATAAAGATATGAAATTGAATCAAACAAACTGATATTGGTGGATGGTAGGCCTAGACGGTAGTGAGTTAATCAAACTATCAACTACTCTTCCCAACATTTTCCTGTCTCCTCCCTCTCCCTCTTCTTCTCCTTCTCCTCCCCCATCACAGTTAGTGGGGAGGATATTTTTAATATTCTTTCCAAAGAATGGACATTGATATGTCCAAAGCTCCGCCAATTTATGTACATGCATTACAATATAATTATCTACAGTTATTATATTACAAATTACTTTTTCATATCATATACAGTTCAATAATTATTTTCTTAGTCTATATTATGTAAACTCATCTATAATTTTGCTGTATTGTTAGCTATTGTGTATAAGTGTATAAGCCAGTATATATTGTAATCTACATAAATGAAGTACTCAATCAATCAATCACAGTCTTCTGATTTCTCCTCCTATTCCATCTCCTTGTCTCTACTCTTCTCCTTCATCTTCTTTTTCTTCTTCTTCTTCTTCTCTTCTTCTCTTCTTCTTCTTCTTCTTCTCCTTCTTCATCTTGTAGAGCAAGCACATTTCTATGATGATGTCTAGTGCTAGGAAACTGCATTAGCAGGCGTGTTCCGAGTCATATGCCATATATCACAAATCATGCCCTATTTGAAGCGGGTGGGTCACATACATGCAAAAGCATGCTGCTTCAGAATTCAGTGAGGAGGAAATAGACACGAAGAAGATGAAAAAGAAGAAGAAGAGTAAGAGGAGGGTGAAAGAGAGGAAGATGGAGATAAAGTTGAAGTAAATGGACACAACAACAGCAGGCGCAAGTGGGTGGAGAGGAGTGATGAGTAAAAAAGGAAGAAGAAAAACAAGTTGGAGAAGAAGGAGAAGAAGGAGAAGTGGAAGGAGAAGGAGAGGGAGAAGAGGTAGAATGGGTGTAAGATGAAGATAAAGTTGAAGTAGATAATAACAACAAGAAGCATAAGTGGGAGGAGAGGAGTGAGGAGTAGAAAAGGAAGAAGGAGAACAAGTTGAAGAAGAAGGAGAAGGAGAAGGAGAAGTAGAAGGAGAAGGAGAGGGAGAAGAGGGAGAATGGGTGTAAGATGAAGATAAAGTTGAAGTAGATAATAACAACAACAAGAAGCATAAGTGGGAGGAGAGGAGTGAGAAGTAGAAAAGGAAGAAGAAGAAACCAGAATAAAAGAAATATGGAGATAATGGAGAAGTGGAACGACAACAAGAGTCACAAGTGGGAGATGAAGAAGAAGAAGGAGATGGAGCGAATGGAGAAGAAGTGGTGGGGAGAAAGACGATGAAACACAATCAGAGGAGGGAAGAAAAAGAAGAGGAAGAGGAATGAGAAGGAGAAGAAGTTGCAGAAAACGACGTAGGAGAAGGAGATATATTATGAGAAGGGAAGGAAGAGAAGGGAGGAAAGAGAAGAAGATGGAGATAGAGATGAAGTAGAACAACAACAAAAGGCTCAAGTGGGAGGAGAGGAGTGAGGAGCAGAATATGTAGGAGAATAAGAAGAAGAAGAATAAGGAGAAGGAAAAGAACACAAAATAAAAGGAATATTGAGATAATGGAAAAGTGAAACACCAAAGAGAGGCACAAGTGGAAGATGGAGATGGAAATGAAGAAGAAGAAGAAGAAGAAGGAGAAGAAGAAGAAGAAGGAGAAGAGGAAGAAGAACAAAGAAATGAAGATGAAGTAAAACAACATCAACAAGAGTCGCAAGTGGGAGAAGAGGAGTAAGCAGTAGAAGAGGAAGAAGAAGAAGAAGAAGAAGAAGAGAAGAAGAAGAAGAAGGAAAAGAAGAAGAAGAAGAAGAGAAGAAGGAAATGAGTGGGTAGGAAAGACAGGAAATTTGAAAACCGTCCATATGATTGGTTTGCTCAATACTACTTCTTCTTCACACCAGGATTTCAATTTTCCACATTTTCTCACTTTTCCTCAGACAGGCTGTCTATACAGTGAGGTCCACGTTATAATGGCAGTGGAGAAAGATTGGTGAACATCTTTGCCGATTCTCTGCCTCAATTAATAATATTTCTACATTTTATCGTTGCGGAGCTAGAAATAAACTGTGAAATAAACTGACCTTTTCTCGAAAAAAAAACCTCAGGAATGAACTGGCTTATACACATAGGGTATAGGAAATTCACGAATGACGCATCATCACGTCTCAACTACTCAACTCATTTACTTGACATTTTGCATATAGATACTCAATCAACTGAGGATTGTTATAGGCCAATTCAAACACACCCAAACATTATGCCCATGTTTTTTATATTTGTAACATTTTATTGTGTTTCATTTGTTTCGTAAATCTTTGTAATTTTGATTTGTCTTGTTTTGTGTGTTTTTAATAAATTGAAATTGAAATTGAAATTGAAATTTCAAACTTTTCAAGATTTCAGTAGGTCAAGTTTTCGGATATAAATTAAAAATTCTTCAAGTTGTCGAGTTTTGAACTAGACACTGGCGGATCATGAGTTACGTTATAGTTCAATAATGAATTTTCATAATTGGGCAATAAATTCATAAAATGTGACCATGATATTTTGGTAGTTGATCATATTTCTCCATAGCCAACAAGAAAATATTTGCTATTGTGGAGTTGAAAGAGGATATACATATCTGCTTTGTGGAATGATAGACAAGGATAGCAACACCAATGTTAATCAAATACTGCCATTATAACGTGGACCTCACTATAGAACAAGAACAACCACAACATGATACAGTATCAACACAATATGATACAGTATCATCTCAACTTGATACACAACACTATGATTTGATACATTCGGTATCTGCTTTGTGGATGATAGACAAGGATAGCAACACCAATGTTAATCAATACTGCCCCATTATAACGTGGAGCTCATCATAGATCAAGAACAACCACAACATGATACAGTATCAACACAATATGATACAGTATCATCTCAACTTGATACACAACACTATGATTTGATACATTCGGTATCTGCTTTGTGGAATGATAGACAAGGATAGCAACACCAATGTTAATCAAATACTGCCCCATTATAACGTGGAGCTCATCATAGATCAAGAACAACCACAACATGATACAGTATCAACACAATATGATACAGTATCATCTCAACTTGATACACAACACTATGATTTGATACATTCGCTATCTGCTTTGTCGAATGATAGACAAGGATATAGTGTGGTCCACGTTACAATGGCAGTGGATTAAGATGGAAGAATAGCGATGCCGATTCTCTGCATTGATTCATTATATTTCCACACTGTCAAAAACATAATTGGCATCGTTGTGAACCTAGAAAAGGATAGTAACACCGGCTTTGTCGAATGATAGACAAGGATAGCAACACCAATGTTAATCAAATACTGCCATTATAACGTGGACCTCACTATAGAACAAGAAAAACCACAACATGATACAGTATCAACACAATATGAAACAGTATCATCTCAACTTGATACACAACACTATGATTTGATACATTCGGTATCTGCTTTGTGGAATGATAGACAAGGATAGCAACACCAATGTTAATCGAACACTGCCATTATAACGTGGAGCTCACTATAGAACATGAACAGCCACAACATGATACAGTATCAACACAATATGATACAGTATCAACACAATATGATACAGTATCAACACAATATGATACAGTGTCATCTCAACATGATACACAACACTATGATTTGATATATTCGTTATCTTCTTTGTGGAATGATAGACAAGGATAGCAACACCAATGTCAATCAAATACTGTCATTATAACGTTGACCTCACTATAGAACAAGAACAACCACAATATGATACAGTATCATCACAATATGATACAGTATCATCTCAACTTGATACACAACACTATGATTTGATACATTTGCTATCTGCTTTGTGGAATGATAGACAAGGATAGCAACACCATTGCTGATCGAACACTGCCATTATAACGTGGACCTCACTATAGAACAAGAACAGCCACAACATGATACAGTATCAACACAATATGATACAGTGTCATCTCAACTTGATACAGAACTCTATGATTTGATACGTCTGCTATCAATAGTTTTGTGTGCAGTTAGAATATGGAAGTTTTGAATATTTATAATATTTTCACATTTCTGACTATACACCAGTTATCTGAAATAACATTATTTAGTGATGCTAAATAGACATATATTGTTGAGTATATCCTATACTATTAAACGAGGAACTTCTATTCCTATGTTTGGATGTTGAGATGTTTATATGTTTGTATTTCACCGTATCTCGAAAACGGCTCTAACGATTCTCACGAAATTCAGAACATAGTAGGTTTATAATAGAAAGATTCGATTGCACTAGGTCTCATCCCTAGAAAAATTCGCTAAAGGACACTGAAAGGATAATAATTATTATTCATCCTTGTAGAAACATCTGATAATAATTATTTCGTCGTCTGTTGGTGATGGAAGTGAGGTAGCGAGTTCATGTGTGTGGGACTGTGTCAAAATTATGACTCAGCTGTTGAACTTTTGTAATCATTCAATCAGGTACTTAGTGCCGGTTGCAAAAAAGCCGGGTTATTTTCAATTCTGATGAATTCCAGTAGATCCATCTTTTCGAAATGGTCTTCTCTGATTTGGTTCACGTGAACGGGCTTTTGTGCAACTGGGCCTTTGTGAGGGGGATTTTTGCATTCCTCTGGGAATTAATCTCAGTATTAGATAGTACATTTCTGTATGAACTATGAATGTTATTATAATTCACTCCAGATTTTATTATAAATACTCCACAGCGAAGCTCGGTCCCCGATCTTAGGCTATGAAGGAGATAATAGAGAATAGCTCCACATATGTGCATTTCTCTTAATGTTTAAATGTTTTAATGTTTATATGTTGCGCATTTACGGCGAAACGCGGTAATAGATTTTCATGAAATTTGACAGGTATGTTCCTTTTTCAATTGCGCGTCGACGTATATACAAGGTTTTTGGAAATTTTGCATTTCAAGGATAATATAGAAGGAAAGGAGCCTCCTTCATACGCCAATATTAGAGTAAAAATCAGACTATAGAATTATTCATCATTAATCAGCTGACAAGTGATTACACAGATGTGTGGAGAAGCCAGTCTATTGCTGTATTTCCATAAGGTCTATAGTTTCAATCAGGTACTTGTGGATGAGAATACTGCGTGAGGTCTACTGTTCACAGAACTACTAAAACATATGTGCTTATCGGATATAGATATACAGTACATATAGACTGAAGTATACAGTACAATAGACACTACAATTCAGTACATATGTGTACACTATAGATGCATATCGGATATGTATATAGATTTACAGTATATGGGTCTAGAAGTCCAGCTGTTGTTGGAGTACATTTGACATGTCTGTCTGTCAAATTTGGGCTTACAACTCAACTGATCCCGAATAACCGTGTAGGAGGATGAGGAGGATGAGGAGGAGGAGGTGGAGGAGGATGAGGAGGAGGAGTAGAAGAAGAAGGAGAATGGAGAGAAGTGTGAGGAGGAGGAGGAAGAAGAATTGGTGGAACTGAATGACAGCTGATTTCAAATGATGACCAGAATCTGGTGTAGATATGATATAGAATCTGTGGAGAAGAAGGAGAAAAAAGAATAGAAATATTATTTGAGGTGAGAAGAGAAATGAGAGGAGGAGGAGGAGATAGGAAGGCAGGAATAGGGGAAAGGTTGATTGATTGATTGAGTACTTTATTCATGTAGATCACAATAGATACTGGCCAAAAAAAATAAGGAGGAAAAATAAGAAGGAGGAGGAGGAAAAGTTGTGAAGGGGAATAATGATCAGTAAGAGGTGTAGGAGGAGAAGGATTATTGATTGATTGTGCACTTTATTCATGTAGATTACAATATATAGTGGCTTATACACTTATACATGAAATAGCTTACAATACAGCAACATTATAGATGAATTTACATAATATAGACTAAGAAAATAAAAATTATTGAGCTGTATATGATATGAAAAAGCAATTTGTAATAACTATGGACAATATTGTAAGCATCTACATAATTGGTGGAGCTTTGGACTATCAATGTCCATTCTTCAGAAACAATATCAATATATCCTTCCCACTAACTCTTACCAAGAGATAGAGAGATAGATAGAGAGATAGATAGAGAGATTGATTGATTGATTGAGTACTTTATTTATGTAGATTACAATATATACTGGCTTATACACTTATATACAATAGCTTACAATACAGCAACATTATAGATGAATTTACATAATATAGACTAAGAAAATAATTATTGAGCTGTATATGATATGAAAAAAGCAATTTGTAATAACTATGGACAATATTGTAATGCATCTACATAAATTGGTGGAGCTTTGGACATATCAATGTCCATTCTTCAGAAACAATATTCAATATATCCTTCCCACTAACTCTCTACCAAGAGATAGAGAGATAGATAGAGAGATAGATAGAGAGATTGATTGATTGATTGAGTACTTTATTTATGTAGATTACAATATATACTGGCTTATACACTTATATACAATAGCTTACAATACAGCAACATTATAGATGAATTTACATAATATAGACTAAGAAAATAATTATTGAACTGTATATGATATGAAAAAAGCAATTTGTAATAACTATGGACAATATTGTAATGCATCTACATAAATTGGTGGAGCTTTGGACATATCAATGTCCATTCTTCAGAAACAATATTCAATATATCCTTCTCACTAACTCTCTACCAAGAGATAAAGAGATAGATAGAGAGATTGATTGATTGATTGAGTACTTTATTTATGTAGATTACAATATATACTGGCTTATACACTTATACATGAAATAGCTTACAATACAGCAACATTATAGATGAATTCACATAATATAGACTAAGAAAATAATTATTAAACTGTACATAATATGAAAAAGCAATTTGTAATAACTATAGATAATATTGTAATGCATCTACATAAATTGGCGGAGCTTTGGACATTTCAATGTCCATTCTTCAGAAGCAATATTCAATATATCCTTCCCACTAACTCTCTACCAAAACGTTAATTTCATAAATTCAACTATTCAAAAATGAGAATATTGTAAAAGTTTCAATTAGTATGAAGATTAAAGAGAAAAAAAGAGGAGGTGGTGATGAAGAAGAAGAAGAAGAAGTTGGAGAAGTGTTGAGGAGGATTGATTTATTGAGTACTTTATTTATGTAGATTACAATATATACTGGCTTATACACTTATAGGCGAGGAGGAAGAGGAGAAGGAGGAGGATGAGGAGGAGGAGGATGACGATGAGGAGGAGGAGGAGGAGTAGGAGGAGGCAATGATAAGGGGCCCTCAAAACCATTCATACTTGAACAGTAGTCAATGATATACCTGTGAAACACTTTGATTAATGGCATACTGATCAAGCAAGCAGTCCTGCAGTACTTAACAACTGGCATGCCACTTGTATTGCTTGCCTGGACTACTGGCATGCCAGTAGAGGATTAGTGGTTCAATACGCTGCCCAAATGGGTCTCACTTCCTCACGGTTCCAGTTCATCGATAGTCATCTGTTAGGGCAACATTTTCATTTGCATGTTTCCTCCTCAGAAGGTCCTACCATAGAGAAACGATAGCATACGTAGATATGCCATGATATAGGGCGTTTATGTCGCAACTTTTACTGTTATCCCAAGCCGATAGTTCACGTAGTTCTTTCCTATGCAAGCTGTGTGACGCTGGTAGTCTCTCAAATTGTGCCGTTCATACACTCTTACACTCCCAACAAAACAGTGAAAATTGACGACAATAATCGATAGTAATCGGCTTGAGATAACAGTAAAAGTTGCGACATAAACGCCCCATACCATGGGATATCTACTTACACTATTGTTTCTCTATGGTCTTACTTCCTCACGGTTCCAGTTCATCCATAGTCATATGTTGAGCCAACATTTTTTTGTTTAAGGCTGTGCAAAGGCTGAAAATGAACTCTCTAGTGGTGATATTTTTCCAAAATTTTTGATATGTATATCATCAACCTATCAGGATGAAAATTTTCCTTAGGAAAAAATTTTTTCTCCAATCATTACTTTTTGAGATATGAGCGCCTGAAGTTTGAATTTTTGGGACAGAACATTTCAAATTCGGTAAGAGATGAATCCATGGGATTTAGAGGATGGATTTTCCATGGTATTGTTGATCTAGTGAAACAAAAGTATTCTGAAATAGTATATTCTGCACCTAGTGCAGAAAATGAGATTTTTCTGGCTCGAAATCGGTTTTCAAGTCCGAGGCCGTAGGCCGAGGACTTGAAAAGATTGAGAGCCGGAAAAACAATTTTGCCTGTGGTGCAAACGATATTATTCGCCACACTACAGGTATTGCTGACAAAATAAATAAAGAATACTTGTTATCGTACCTATCTCTTGATTTTAGTGGTAGAAGATTTGCAGTCAGGATTTCAGATTCTTTTAAAATTTCACTTGGAATATCACGGGCGTCGTCATCTTCAAGCATTTTTGAAAATTTGGAATGTGCTAGTCAACAATAAATAATCGGATAAAACTGGTTGCGAAGCGAATGCTGAATTAGTTTGATTCGAAACTCGAACTGAAATCATGGCGACTTTGATGAAGAAAGTGGACACTCGCCCGATCTAGCGGATGACTTATTAACTATGGACTTCCATGAGCGGCTGGAGAGAGACCACTTTTTGGCCTAGTCCGGAAAAGAAACCATTTTCTGAAGTCAGACGAGAGTCGTCTGCAAACAATGTCTTTCAGATCTACGGAGGGACTGGAAAACAGCTGCTTTCTGTGCAGTGTGGCGAAAACATTTTTTTTCTGATCATTACTTTTTGAGATATGAGCGCCCGAAGTTTGAATTTTTGGGACAGAACATTTCAAATTCGGTAAGAGATAAATCCATGAGATTAAGAGGATGGATTCTTCAAGGTATTGTTGATCTAGTAAAACAAGAGTATTCTGGAAATATCAATTTTTGGAGAAGTTATTCAATTTACCAAAAATAAATCAACTGAAAGTTATTTTTGGCTATTTTTAGTAAATTGAATAACTATCTTAAAAATTGATATTTTCAGAAAATTGTTTTACTAGATCAACAATACCATGAGGACTCCAACCTCGAAATCTCATGATTTATCTCTTACCGAATTTGAAATGTTCTGTCCCAAAAATTTGAACTTCAGTCACTCATATCT
>NW_024091594.1:0-18415 GCF_014356525.2 Nilaparvata lugens
GAAGGGTTTTAACAATCACCGTTCATTCATATGAGATTGAGAACATCTCATCTTCATCCATAACAATTAAATTGTTCCTTTGCAACTTTTAACTTGAAAAAACGGACAAATTATCACAACTATGACTAGCACAAGCATAAGTTAACGGAGCTATACCAGACAGAGGGATAAGCTATTTAACCTCAGACAAAATTATACTTTGGATGACAGAGCAATGTCTGCCGAATGTTTGGAGCGATGTGACCAACGACACGATATTTGTCTGCGACAAACGGCCGACACCTATGGTGTGTGTTTGTGTGGCAAAAGCCCCGCACACAAACATACATTTTTGTTCGTACGGTATTTTGTCGTTCTTATAAATTCTATCTGGTTAAACCGAACTTGACAAAACATCATTTGTTCAAATTCAATAGAATTTATTAGGACGGTAAAACACCGTACAAACAAAAATCGATGTGTGTATGCGGAGCTTTACTCGTTCCAACTCTTATCGGACTATTCTAGTGCGGTTGCTCACAGTACATTTGCCCTTATAGGACAGTTATTACTGAACACTGTTCGCCCGTCAGTCTGGAAGCTCCTATGAAGCATTACATTAGTGACTGGCCTTAAAGTTCCAATACATAGGTCACGACTTCCACGAGGAACCGAAAACATCGAGGTAATACTTCTACAACTTCCACTTTTCCACACACAAAAAACTGAAAGTAATCGAAGTGTGGAAGCAAAGTGTCAGCCAACAAAGTGACAGAACAAGGAGGGAAAGTCTGCTCGTCAGTGAAGGCCCGGCCAGGGAAAACAAGTCTGAAAGGAGAGTAAAGAGGGAAAAAACGTCTAAAAGAAAGAGGAACGAAAAATAAACGTAGACACTAGGCGCCAGGGGGATGTTGGTGTGATTGCTAGGTGCCAGGATGGAGGAAGAGAGGGAAAAGACGAAGAAGACAAGGAAGAAGAAGGAGACGAAGAAGAAGAGGACGAGGAGGAGGAGAAGGAGTAAGGGATGGTGACACCAGGCTTAACCTGTGTGATGGATTACTACATCGATTAAGGGTGATTGCTACCTCCTGTCTCTGCTAGGGATAAAACTCAGCTTGCCCACTACTATATACTCAGTGATGTTGGGTCTTGTTGCTTCACACCGTCTCCTGATCAACTTCTCTTCCACTTTTCTTCTTTTTCTCCTTCAACTCCTTCCATGTGTCTCACTATTTTCATAAGTTTTTCAACCAGATCACTCCCGTGTTATCGGATGGGCACGTTAATTGTCGGTCCCGGCTGAAGTATGACAGTCGTAAGGCCCATTGACGGCTTATATTATATATTTAGTGGGTGGGACCTTCCCGCAAGGGACTTCCCACCATCAAAAGCCATACGAATTTACTTTTACTATTTTCATGTTATATTTATTTGCAATGCAAATGACACGAATGTGGTATATCATTGGTAGATGAAATTATAAGGTAGTCCTTGTGCTATACTTCTTCCAAATTTATAGGTGACAAGGTCCAAGATAAAGTTAGAATTCCACGTGTACAATTTCCGTGAAATTTCAGTCCAAAATAAACATGAATAATTTAGGGATAGAACTATAATAATTTTTAGTGATAAAAATTTTGAATTTAGATGGCTTGAATTAATATTATCTAAATGAGGACCTAAAAAGGATTTTAAATGTAGGAATGTTAGGTAGGTCTTACATCGAATGTATCAATTGTATCAAATGTAAAATATGTAAAATGCAATTATCATGTTTGTATATAAATAATTGATAATGTATTATGTAGAATGTATTCCTACAAAGAATTATTGCTTTATTCACCTACGTATAGGCTATACGTGTTGGCCATTGTAGGCTATACGTTTTTGGCATGAAGATGTTTGATTTGTTCAGCTGATTCGATTTTCTCCTTTTCTACCAAGTTTTTTTTCTAGTTTTCTCTATCATTCAAATTGTATTCATCCTCAAACAACTCCTGCGGGAATTGTTCCAACTTTGTTCCAATTATTTCATAATCTGTATGATTTTGCGAAGTTTATATTGCTTTTCGTTTCCTCAATTCCAATTCTTCTCTTTTCATTCTATATTCTAATTTTGATTACTTTCTTCCACAACTTGTCATTACACCTACTCTAATTGTTATCTTTTTTTAGTCGAGAAGTTGATATTGCGATAATTATTCATCTTGAATAAATATGAAAATATAAATATAATAAAAACCGAAACCGGTCATTCTAACTATCAATAAAGTCTGTGGCTTTTGTCAATTTCATAGTCTATTCATTTAATTTTTCTCTTCCTTTCTAAAAACTTCAAATATTAAGGATATTCCATCCTTTCTCAATCTTACTCTCATATCCATCCTTCCATAATATATCTTAGCATTTTTTGATGTTGGGACAAGACACAGAAAATCATTCGTCTTTTTAGAAAGCCAAAAGTTGAAATATATACAGTCACAATTATTCTGTACCTAGTTCACTCAATTATGTATAAAATTCCTTATAAGACCATGATAAGATATAAGACCATCTCCTTATAAGACCAACTCTCTGCCTACAAGTAGGTTCAAACTTTGGCCAACATTAACTTTTTTCCAAAATTTTTGGAGAGGAATAGTACAGGCTCAGCCTATTTTTCCTTCAATGCCATAATAATATCATGTTAGTAGTGTTTTGTACAATAAAAAAATGAATAAATTTACTAAAAACATACTCATGACGTTCAATGGTGATAATCATTGCTACATTGCATCTATCAGATACAATTTGATAACCTCGTTTTTAAATGAAGTCGTTTTTAAGTATTCATACCTCCTCATCTTTCCCAAATTTCATTCATATCTTAATCTCCCCTTCGGAAGAAAAAACAACATCCCCATTCTTTCACGGAAAAATCTAGGTGGAAAATCAGAGAGGGCTGCACAAGGGGAAAAGCAAAGAAAATATTTCATTATTAAACCCTCGGGGAGGAAGTCGATATCCACCGATTTTATCCAAGATGCAGAAATTGAGAAACAATTACGACACACGGGAGAAAAGTTGCAGCAAGTTACTCCACCTAGAGCTTCAAGTGTTCTTTTTTACAAGTTCCGTGGAGCGAGATGGAAATTTGAGTGGTGGGGTCGGAAAAGTTGGGGAAGGGGGAAAGAAAATGCGTATGGAATGATTTCATCTATGCTAGACCGATCGGAAAAACTCCGTCTTCATCCCTGTGATTTTCCACCGAGCAATCTTCTTAAGGAGATGATTCTAATTTACTTCTTGTCTTCTCTCTCCCCTCCTCTTTCTTCTTCTTCTTTTCCTCCTTGTTCGTCTTCCCTGGCCCCTACTACTCCTGGATTTTCCGATGGTAATACACTCCACTCGAAAAGAATGTTATTATTAACTTCCCTCTCTTGTTCTCAATCACTTTTACTCTCTTTCTCTCACTCTCTCCCTCACCCTATGTCTCTCTCCTCCATCCCTCTCCCCCTTTGCTACCTCCTTCCTTTGTTTCTGATACCAGGCTACATTTCTTTTTCATTTGTCTCTCGATTTCCCTAGTTTTTCAGTCCTTCAGTTGATTTAACTCTACCTCATCCCCTCTCTATCTCTTTCAAAAATTCTCTTGTAATATTTCTAGCTACTTCCATCCTTTGTTTCCTTTTCATCGTCAAAAACATTTCCAGATATGATATAGCTCTGTATATTATCACACAGTATTTCCAATAGAGATTCACCTATTTTCTATTAAATGAGCTTTTCTATCTTCATCTGCTAAACGATCGGGAACCGATTCACAATGGAATCGTTCATCATTTTTATTATCCAATTTCTTGTTATCACAGTTATTCATCTTCATTCACTCCGCACAATGAAACTATTATAAAAATTGTATTTCCCTCACTCCCTTCTCAGTTAATAATAAGTTTCGAAACCTACCTAACGTGCAGGTTCACCTAACATGACGTTTCATATCCACACTACAATTTGAATAATTATTATGTTGAAGAAATGATTATTTCAAAGAAACAAAATAATATGCTATTCCCTTGGATATTCTTGTAAGATTACAAGTTGATATTCCACTCTTTTCTCACCTCATTATACTACCTCGTCCAGAGGAAAATTATACAGATTGTTCAAGATTGTCCAAGAATGATAAAGATTGTTTTATTCTATGACTTCGTTCTGACTCCGTCCGCTATTTCCTGATTTGGAAAAAAAATTATAATCCAACTCAAAATTCTGCCACTAGGCGGCAGCACATGTAGGGTAATATCTTCGCCCACTCCTACTCCATCTAGCTCCGCCTACTCGCTCCTGATTGGCCGACAGTTTCCGATTGAGTGTAACTTCAAACTCTGCCAATAGGTGGCAGCATCTGCTGGGTCGTGAGTTCAAATAGAAGAGTGTCGATTCACATTTCAAGTTTATTAAGAGACAACAATACGTTTGGTGAACGGAAAATGATTTGAGCTTCACAGCTAACTGTATCAAACACTTTCATGGACTATGAAATAATATGAGTTGATGACTAAGATATGAAATAGATATTGAATGTAATCTCTTGGAACTATCGACCGTTCAAATATGTGTTCTATCTCGGAAAGAATATTTGCTTCATTGAGACCCAATTGCACAAAAGCCCATTAAATTTAAATTATGATTAAATGCCACGAGAATCATGCAGAGTATTGTATTCAATGATTGGTTCAAGTGAAATTAAATTTTTATTGACCAAATTGCACAAAAGCCCGTTAAATTTTAATTATGATTAAATGCCACGAGAATCATACAGAATATTGTATTCAATGATTGGTTCAAGTGAAATTAAATTTTTATTTAAATATTTAACAGGCTTTTGTGCAACCGAGCCTCGATGTTACAGAGTGTTTGAGTAAAAATCCATTCTACATTGCTCAGTGCTCTAGTGATTATAGGGGAAACTTTTCTTATAGGGGAAACTTGATTCAATTAGCCCATATTTTTTTTTGTTACATTTTAACTTGAAAATGACCTATGGTTGAAACTAGTCGTTAAAATATTTTAATAAAAGAGCACTAAAAGTTTGTATATTGTTTTTATTTGATCCTACACGTATATCAAAATCATATAATTGATACAACTTGTATCACTGTACTCAATATAGAGTAAAAATTCATATACAATCCTAATTGAAACAAATTATAATTAAAAAAATGAATCACACATCTTCCAACCAGAGTGTACATATGAAAATATTTCAAGACATATCCACGTTTCAATAACTTTATTAATTATAGCCAATCTTTCCGAAATTTGGCGGCTCACTTACTATCCGCTGTTTATAAAATTGGCAACATTTCTCGAGCAATTAATAACCATTATCAAAGCGTGCAGAGTCACCAGACTAAGTTTACAGATCAAAGGTAGAATTCAGCCAAGAATTATGATGTCCTATCCGCTCCATTACGTAGTTGCCCTCGTAAATTGAGGCTTGTTTCAAAGTAGGTGACAATTTATTCGAATAATTATTATTAAACGAAAATCCAATTAAATGCTGTAGAATTCGAAATTTTATTGAGAGGTCAGTAAGTGATAATTAATGCAGTATTACTGGTGCTAATTTGAGTTGAACCTTGAACGGTATACGTAAGAGAATTAATCCCGGATAGTTGGATACTTGGATTACTGGTTAATTTCTTGAAATGTTATTGAAATCATTTTGCAAATTAGCTCGAGAGATTTTCAAGCAACAGACTAGAAAATCAGACTAGACAGACAAGACAAGTTGAAAATCAACTAGAAAATCAACAGACTAGACAAGTTGTAATATGTAGTGACTGAAATAATTATGTTATAGATTCTACAAAATCAGTAATCATCCTTATCTCATATGGATCTCAATAATCAAGAACTAATAACTCTCATGAAGCTCATTATAATTCACCTTCAACATAATAATTGTTGGATTTACACTATGAAGAGAGATATCGTGGAATTCCATCATATCAAAGAACCATACTTCTGTGATAGCTATAGTGAGGTCCACGTTATAATGACAGTATTTGATCAACTTTGGTTTTGCTATCCCTGTCTATCATTCGACAAAGCCGGTGATACTATCCTTTTCTAGGTCCAACACGATGCTAATTATGTTTTTGACAGTGTAGAAATATAATTAATTAATGCAGAGAATCGGCATCGCTATTCTTCTATCTTTATCCACTGCCATTATAACGTGGACCTCAATATAGTAGACTGGATATTGGCACTTAGAAGTTGTATATTAGCATAAATTATTGTATGAATACAAGTATAAGCGCATTGCATTATAATTATATCGGTATAATTTTCTCCAATTTTCATATTTCATTGTTGTATGGTTTCTTTCTGTAGCTTATTTCAAATTAATCTCTATGACGATGTTCAGATGTTTATTGTATTACATGTATGATAAACTGTGTTGAATAAATTTATATCTTATCTCATCTTATCTTATACTATTACTACTTCGAAGGAAAATCATAAGTTTAAGAATGTAGAGCATAGTTGTATTATAATAATCATGAGGTTTAATGTTGAGTACAGTATATCTCCAGTTAAATCATAATGGAAAATTACTAGTACCATTCATTTCATCCCCATAAATCTTTCTATAAGAACGCAACTAGTTTCGAGCACTTAGTCATTTTCAAGTGTAGGAATTCATGATAATGGAACATTCAAGTGGCCCTATCACAAAACTTCATTGGATAAATAAATAAATGAATATATATATATAATGGATATATATATATATATATATATATATATATATATATATATATATATATATATATATATATATAAGTCAGTTTCGAGTTTATCCTATGATATAAAATATGGGCATTATTTATATTTTCTCTCTCTCCATATTGACGAATATAAATAACTGGATGGTTAAAAAAATGGAATGATTCATGAAACTATAGACGAATAAAATCGAGAATTGAACAGTATACTTCACTCTATGATGATACAATGTTCTTACCATTGAACTATATTTTACAGGGTGGGTTGAAAAGTCTGAAAACGGCTTAGTATCTCATAAAAATAAGTGATTACAAGGTGGGTGTGATTAGTGATGTTACTCTAATTGAAAATACTACTTTACTATGACTTTAAAAATCTGGTCCGTCATCTTGAATCCGCCATATTGAATGCAACTTTATTTTTTTAAATAGGAAGGTGGACATGCGATACATGATTTCGATACGGAATTTCAAGGAAAAATGAATGGCGGAAACCGCATATCGATATCTTAAACCGTTCAGAAGATATTCACATTATAAATCAATACTATTCAAAGCAGAAAAGAGAGAAAAAAACTGAGAACGGCTTAGTATCTTTTAAAAACAAGAGATTCCAAGGTGAGTGAAGAAGTTATTCACATTATTGATCAATACCACTCATATATTTCATTTGTGATTTGCATGGTACTGATTGATAATGTGAATATCTTCTGAACGGTTTGCGATATCGATGTGCGGTCTCCGCCATTCATTTTTCCTTGAAATTCCGTATCGAAATCATGTATCGCACGACCACCTTCCTATTTTTTTTCAATTTGAGTAGGATCCCCAATCACACCCACCGTCAAATTAATTTTGTGTATGAGATATTAAGCCGTTCTCGGACTTTTCACCCATTCTGTATATTCTTCTTATCAATGAGGATTAAACTTATAAATTGATTCAATATTATTACAGATCCAACGTCATGTCTGTTATCAATCAATCAATAGTTTATTTTTCCTTCATACAATGCATACATGAATGTATAATTACATAAATACAATTGACAATTTACAATTTAAGTAAAAGTAAAATAGTATTATTATTAAATACGGAAAGTCCCTGAAAAGGTTAAAAACCTGAGCGCAGGGGCAAATATTCTTGTATTCTTATATTCTTGTATTTGATATTACATTGTACTCCCATTGATCCATAATACCTGACCACAGCTTTCTAGTTGACCGTTCATTAATGTTCAAATAAATCCATGAATTACGGCAGAGAATTTGGCATCATTATAATCAAAACGTCTGTCTCAAATTCAGAATTGATATTCACGATAAGCTACTGTTGATTGAGCTCTCAAAATTCGGGTTATAAAAAATCCAAAAATATCCCTTGCTGAAAGCATTTAATTTCAAAAATAGCTCACGCTTTTTATGATGAATAGTTAGCACACCTCGAAAAATTATCCAGGTTATAGTGATAAATGTTGTTTATTGATACGGGAAACACGTTCAACGGAAGTCCCCTCTCTGACCAATGTCACTATTAAATTATTCTCGAAATGTAAAACTTCAAATTTCGTATGACGTGGTGGTGGAGAAATCTCAAAATATCGTCGGAATTTTAATGATCCCATTCATAGGTGATACTACACCCACACCAGCACACACGTTTCACGTTAGGACGAAATAAAAATGTTCAAAATTAGAAAACGATAGGGTATGAGGAAGGGAGAGTTTGGAGATTCTGATGTTGATAAGGGGGGGGGGTGAGTAAGAATAAGGGAAAAAAGGATGTAGTGGAAATAAGGGGGAAAGAAGGGAAATTCTGAGGTTGATGAGTGGAGATTGATTGATTGATTGATTGATTAAGTACTTTATTCATGTAGATTACAACAATATATACTGCCTTATACACCTATATACAATAGCTTACAATACAGCAAAGTTATAAATGAATTTACATAATATAGACATAATATATAAGAAAATAATAATATTAATAACATTTAAATAATATTTGAGAAAATTATTATTGAACTGCATATGATATGAAAAAAAATTTGTGATAACTATAGATAAAATTGTTATGCATCTACATAAATTGGCGGAGCTTTGGACATATCAATGTCCATTCTTTGGAAAGAATATTCAAAATATCCTTCCCACTAACTCTCTACCAATGGAGAGGGGGAGAGAGTGAGGTTGAAGGAGGATGTAAGGAGGAGAAGTTTAAGTCAGGAAAAAAGGGGAGGATTAAGTCTGAGGAAAAGGTAGGGGAGGTAAGAAAAATAAATTGATTGGTTGGAATTGGAATAAGTAAAAATTGGCGTTCCTTTCAAATATCCTATTGTTTTCCCCTTCAGGATCTACCCGATGCAACTTAATTAACAGGGGAGAAAAAGCAACAACATCTCGAAGTATTGAGACTTGAGTGTTCCCACTACTTACATCCCGAACAAAGATATGATAAAATCCTCTTTCGGTGGAGATTCTACATTGCCAGACCCTCACTGCCATTACGAGACTGCGTCCCATTAGATATAGGTTTCATTAGATATAGGCTCCATCAGATATAGGCCCCATTTCGTAAGGAGACAGCAATCATCATATAATCCTGATAAGCACTACAGAACTACACTGATATTCACTTCAAACTGGCACCATTGGTTGGATGATTAACATTTACGTTATTAATACAGGATACTGACAACAGGAGATACAACAGGACTATACTAAAATACTCTTCACCCTGTCAGTATTAGTTGAATGTAAACCATAGCTGTTATTTCGTCAGTTATGCTGACAGTTGAAAGTGAATCCGACTACAGGAAGATTTTATTTATTGCTGCAAATTATATGATGGAGGCCTGAACATAAAACATTTATAACCTTCCGATGGAAAAGAGTCGAGATTTGTTCATTAGTAGTTATGTTACCCCAAGCTGGGCTTTGGTTATGGTTGAATAGGCCTATTTATGAGGGTATTTGATTGATTGGAGATAATCGAGCTTAGAATAGATGATGGTTTTTAAGAATATTTCATGAATTATTGAGTGGAAAATTTGGCTATGGTTCTGAATATTTTAAATGAAAACATATTTTAAATGTTCATGAATACGTGAATACATGTGAATACATGTGATGTCAATGATAAATAATTTACATAAATGCCAGATGATGTCAATGATAAATAATTAACATACATGCCAAATTGATGTCAATAGTGAATAATTTATTGTAGAGCAACTTGTTTAGTGTTCTTTTAGATTTCTTGGAAAAATTGTAAGGAAAAATTGCATTCACATTTCGTATTTTTCGACTGCAAACCTTTGGTGTGAACAAAAGACCTTATCAAGAGGTAAAAAGTATAAAGTTCAATTGATTAAAGTTGATAAGATTAATAAATTTTTGAGTTTTTCAGTGAATTTAATTATAAATCGATTGAAACATCATTTTTTGTGATTGAGCGAATATTAAGTGAAATATGGCAGCTTTAGTGATAGGTGACCTGACCTATATAACGTATAACCTAACGTATATTATACGTTATACAATTTAAATATAATACATTATATATTCATTACATGAAGATTTAAAATCAAAATACCATCCTTCATTATTAAACAACATCCTTCAAACTTTCAAATAATCCGTTTCAAGTGTGAATGGACAAAATTATTATTTTTGGATGATTATTTTGTTCATTCACCTTTGAACATTACTTGAAAGTTCGAAATATTTAAAAATGAAGAATATATTTTGAAAGAGTACTATGATTTCAAATTATTATGTTGATACATGTTGCCCTAGACGAAAAAGTGAAAATATTTTGATTTTTATATTCTCAGTAAATTATATATCTAGAATGAAAATTATTAAATGGAAATTACCAAGATATTGCATTTGTTCAAATGCTAATGATTAAAATCATCAGTTTGGAATCGTGAAAATTGTCATTTTCAACAACTTAATTCACAAACATTCACGAAAGAGAGATTTTTTCTGTTTGAGTCTCTTGTTCCTCTAATATTGTAATCATCATGATTTGAATTATTGATGAGTCAATTCAAACATCTAATATGAGTTGTAATGGAGGTAGTCATAATTGAGGTGTATATCCTCATGGATAAAATCAATTTGAATAAAATTCTTTCCTTGAAATGTTTCAATCAAATTGAAATTATTGTTGAATGAATTATATTGGCATTCTGTGCAGTATATTCATTCTTGTAACTATACAATATTCTTGTGTTGAGAATGTACACTAATCAATTTTATATTTCAAAACATTTATATGATCTATTTCAATGGATCTAAGAATCTGCAATTGTATATGTGAATGAAAATCATCCACTATTGTATTGTGGATAGTTTATAACACAAGTGTAGGTACCTTCTCACAACAAGAAACTTGGATTATATGCAATAATACGAAAGTTCGAGAACCTCATTGAACGGACATTGGTGGAAGAAAAGTTACGACGACTTTTCAAGTTTCATCTCGGACGATAGCTGCTGGAGTTGGCGAATAAAAAAAGGGGGAAGCAATTCACGGCCACCTATATTCAGACGGTGTCCAGTGTGGAGGCTATTCGAAGTAAAGTGAGAGGTGGTGAGAGTGGGAGGGAGAAGGTCAGGGGGAAAAGGAAAATGGATGGGAGAAAATGAAAAGGACAGGGAGTTGAGAGGGAAAATGGGAAATTTGTAGATTGGATAGTGGTGGTGAAATGAGGGAAAAGCGAGGAGGACGAAGGAACTATTGAGAGAATGAAAATAACCCGAAATTTCCCCAATTAATGGTGATTTAAGAGTAAATTTTTGTTTTTTATTCTGTTTTTAACCGTCAAAATTCAAAATTCTTAGTTTTCGTTGTTTCTGAGTTGAAGTAGACTAAATTTTAGAAAAGTGAAATCATAACCCTATTTTGAACTAAAATTCAAAATGTTATCCAAATTTAGGAGAGAAATAGTACAAGGAGTATCCTTAGTTTTCCTCTCCCGATCAGTTCTCCTTTGTAAAAACTATAGATAAAATAAATAACAAATAGAATAAAATGAATAAGAATGAGATATGGGAAGTGAGGAGAAGAAGGTTAAAAGGAGGAAGGGCAAAAAGGAGATAATAAATTAGGAGGTTGGAGAGGTAGAAGAAGAATAGAGAAATTGGATAACGGTAGAGTGTTGAGAAGGAAGAGGATTGTATGTGTACTGAAAAGTCCAGAGAAATGAGAGATACATGAAGAATAGAATGATATCAAGGTTAGGAACAAGAATTAAAATTGAGAATGATACCAAGGATTAAAGTTTGATAGGAGGAGGAAAATACGAGAAAAGAAGAGAGGAATGGAGTGGAGAATTGGAGAAAATTGATTTCATGCTGATATAATTGGAAGAAGAAGAAGAATAAGAAGAAGAGAAAGAAGGAGAAGAAAAGAAAGAGAAGAATTGGATGAATTCAATGCAGTTGTGAACCTACAGAAATAGTTAAATTTTGAAATTAATAGATTGATGATACAATTGAGAAATTCTGAAAACGTAAAATAGAAGAGTAATTAAGATTCGAATGGATTGGAGGTGAGTGAATAGAATGTGGTATTTGAATTATCAGAAGAGTGAGAATAGAATAGGAGAAGGAAAGAAGATGAGTGGTAGAAGTTAGGGAAAGGGATTCAGATGAAGTTGAACAAAAACTTTGAAGAGCAAGAGATGTGGGACAAAAAATAGATGAAGAAAGAAGACAAGAAATTGATGATGAAGAAGGAAGAAGAAGAAGTTGAGGAAGAAGAATAAGAAACAGAGAGAGAAGGAGATGTTGATTGAGAGACGAATATTCCACGTACGTGTCTTTATGCGAATCTCTTCTGACTCGTCTCTACTTGCTGGTTATCAGCTTGCTGGTCCGAGCTCCCATCTCACAGAGAATCATTCTGTTTTTATGGTGGTTGCCTTTCTTTTACTCTCACCCTCTCTCGCTCTATCTCTCTCTCTTTCTATCTCTCTCTCACCCTCTCTCACCCTCTCTCACTCTATCTCTCTCTCTCTTTCTTTCTATCTCTCTCTTTCTTTCTATCTCTCTCTCACCCTCTCTCTCTTTCTTTCTATCTCTCTCTCACCCTCTCTCTCTCTCTCTCTCACTCTCTCTCTCTCTCTCTCTCTATGAAGCTCTTTACGGTTGTTGGTGATGAAACAGGGTGTAGAGAACACCAAGAGGAAAAAGAAGGAGAAAAAGAAGACGAAGAAGAAGAAGAAGAAGAAGAAGAAGAAGAAGAAGAAGAAGGAGGATGAGGAGATGGAGGAGAAGAAGATTCCCATCCCGACTTGAAGAACAGTGGCTGATTTTGGGGGGGGGGTGGCAAAACATGGTATGGGGGTTTTCTGGCGTCATGAGTCCTGGCTCCAGAGAGGCGGCTGCACCCTCAACCACCCCCGGGGGTGGCAAGGGAGGACATTTCATCTCTACAGCCCCCACACACACACACACACTGTCAAGTGATGGTCCAAACTCACAGGCATAACCAAGTAGTGGCTGGATGCTCTCTTCCCTTTTTGGCTTCTTTTTTCGAAATAGGGGGTACCTTGGGGGATGGGTAAGGGTAAATCTTGCGTGGGTGGAGGGTGCCGGGGAGGGGGGTGGTTGATAGCAAGTTTTCTGCTTCTTCTTGTTGAAAGGACGTGACATTGCCCTTGTATGATATCAATGCCATAGATGAGAGAATTCGGCTTACGCTGTGTAACAAACATTGAATTTATCATGATTGATAGGTACTGTTGTACTTTGGGTACTGTTCAGCTTTACCATAGAGAAACAATAGCTTAAGTAGATATCCCATGGTATAGGGCGTTTATGTCGCAACTTTTACTCTTATCCCAAGACGATTACTGTCGATTATTGTTGATTTTTACTGATTTGACCGGGTAAGAGTGTATGAACGGCTCAATATGAGAGACTACCAGCGTCATAAAGCTTCACGGGAAAGAACTACGTGGACTATCAGCTTGAGATAACAGTAAAAGTTGCGACATAAACGCCCTATGCCATGGGATATCTACTTATGCTATTGTTTCTCTATGGCTTTAGTGTTTACAAGTTTGTGTTTCTTCAATGGTTCCATATTCTCTTAACTCAATATTATTTGTTACAAGTGGTAATTGTTGGAATATTTCTAATCAATTTATTAATTCAAGCCATCTAAATTCAAAATGTATAGTTTTCATGTTTATTTTGGACTAAAATTTTATAAAAAATCGTACACGTGAAATTCTAACCTTATGTTGTACTTTGTCACCTATAAATTTGGAAGAAAAATAGCACAAGGACTACTGTACCTTATTATTTTATCTACCAATGTTATTACATTAGTGTCATTTGAATTGTAAATAAAAATAAATGAAATAAAACATTACCTCTCCCAAATTATTTGCAATTCGAGCTTTCATCAAATAGCTGGGAGCTATAGGGATAGAAAATATAATCATGTGAATTGTATTTATTGAAATTGTGTATTGTAACAAATAAATTGAAATTGAAACTGAAATTTTAAGTACAGGATGTAGGATGTGTGAGGCAACGAAGCTTTGGCCATATACATCATAGGTAAATGTAGAATTGACGAAATAGTTTTTCAAATATGATTCATGAGTTGTAAAATCGCTTTCCAGTGGTTCGGAACCCACCTAGAACTGTAGGACCATCCATCTCTCATAATCATCCGCCTCTCCATTCACACACAAGCCTAGAGCTTCATTCTTTATTGATTCATACAATAATTGGTTCATAAATGGCCTGATCCAATGAACCATACAGAAATTATTATTTATTGATTGATACAATAAGTACATCATCAAAATGATAGGAAGAGAAAAAATAAGGTAACCTTGTGCTATTTCTTTCCCAAATTTAGATACACATAGTCCAAAATAGGTAAGTCTTGTAGTTGTTCACTTGAACAAATTTTCAGTTCTCAATTACATTTTCAAATTTAGATGCTTCAAAATCAAACATCAAAGAAATATTATACTTTATTATCACCAAAATAGGAAATATTCACATATTAAATAAATAATTATGCAGAATGTGGGCATCACCCTTTGAAGAAAATGAATAAATAAAAGAAAATAATAATTCCCTATGACTCATTAATTCATCTTCACGTGTCAAAATAGAAGCAATAATTATTAATGGAAATGAGTTAAAAATGTCAATAATTTTCTTCACTTTTATGAACCTGAATCATATCTCTAATTGATAGATAATATTAATCTGTCCTAGTATGGACTCATCAATTTATCTTCGAGTGTCAAAACAGAAGCAATAAATAAGAGTATATTGTAATCTACATAAATAAAGTACTCAATCAATCAAAAATCTAGATAAGGTTACACATAGTCCGAAATAGGTTCACTTCACAAAATTTTCAGTCCTTAATTATTTTCACAAAGTAGATTTTTAAATTTAGATGCATCAAAACCAAAAATAGAAGAAATTCACTACAAGGCATTTGATTGGCTGATTATCAGCTGATTCCCGAACTTCAACTCGAACAGCCAATCGGAAAGCTTCCTGCCCTGCCGAATCGTGTGAAACAACGCCTGAAAAACACTCTTGTGGATTCGCCCTATGATTTTATCGCTAGCTGAGAATGAGGGAACCTTTTCACAATTTGATTTAGACTACTAAATTTGGTCGCTAGTTATCAATTTAGATCTCAGTCTCAAGGTATGGTAAGACAGAACTCATACGACTAGATCTGAAAATTGCTTTCTGTGTAGTTGAGAAGTTGATATTGTGGTAATTGACCGAGCGAAGTGAGGTCTAAGATTCAAGTCGACGGTTTGGCATTTCTCCTAATGTTTATATGTTGCGCATTGCGAAACGCGGTGATAGATTTTCATGAAATTTGACAGGTATGTTCCTTTTTTAATTGCGCGCCGACGTATATACAAGGTTTTTTGGAAACTTTGCATTCCAAGGATAATACAAAAGGAAAAAAGAAGCCTCCTTCATACGCCAATATTGGAGTAAAAATCAGACTATAGAATTATGCATCATAAATCAGCTGACAAGTGATTACACAGATGAGTGGAGAAGCCAGTCTATTGATGTATTTGCATAAGGTTTATGGTTTTAATCAGGTACTTGTGGATGAGAATTCTGCGTGAGGTCTACTGTTCACAGAACTACTGGTTATTCATATTGAATGAAAAAGACTAAGAAATTGCCAAGAAAACAACAGATTCATTGATACTTAGAAAGACCGGTTTCAGTTATCACACCATTGTCAATCTCTGGCATCCCAGTTTATCGGAGATGACAATTGTGTAATAACCGAAACCGGTCTCTCTAAAGGTGCGTACAGATTACGGGCCGCGAACATGAGCAATCCACTTTTAATCAGCTGATGCAAGTTTTTTATATCTGTATCTTACCGTTCTGTAAAAATACAGATATAGTCAGCTGATTAAAAATGAATTGCTCATGTTCGCGGCGCGTAAATCTGTACGCACCTTTAGAAAGACCGGTTTCGGTCATTACACCATTGTCAATCTCTGGCAATCCCAGTTTATCAGAGATTGACAATTGTGTAATAACCGAAACCGGTCTCTCTAAAGGTGCGTACAGATTTACGGGCCGCGAACATGAGCAATTCACTTTTAATCAGCTGATGCCAAGTTTTTTATATCTGTATCTTACCGTTTCTGTAAAAATACAGATATAGTCAGCTGATTAAAAATGAATTGCTCATGTTCGCGGCGCGTAAATCTGTACGCACCTTAAGTATCAATAAATCTGTGTTTTTTTTATAATATCTTAGTATTTTCATTCAATCTAAAAATTGATTGTCACTAGAATTGCTCATTCTATGGTATGGCTTGAACAAAGCTATAGTGAGGACCAAGTTATAATGGCAGTGGAGAAAGAAAAGAGAAAAACATTGCCGAACCTCTGTCTTGTCAATGCCTTCTATAGACGGTAGCTGATACAGGTCTATTGATGTTATGTTAATTGTTAATTCTCGTTCAAAATAATCATTTATTTTTTACTCAGCAATAAATTATATTTTTAATTATCATTTAACGAAAATCCCAAATAAATGCTGCAAATCACCCCGAAGACCTCTGCTACTGCAGTCATTGACAACAGGGTTAACAGCTAGATTGAAATCTCCAGTTTGGCCGCTGTGGCTTCGTATAAAATGAGCGCTGCTATCCAGAGATTGTCAGTTTGGTGTAAGGGTAAGCATTCCTGACTAGCAATTGGGAGGTACCGGGTTCGATTCCCGGCTGGCAACTAATTTTTGGATAGTAGTTTCTCATCGAATTTCCATCTAGCTGTTAACCCTGTTGTCATGTCTGCAGTAGCAGAGGTCTTCGGGTGATTTGCAGCATTTATTTGGGATTTTCTATTCAATTCATCTGTAATTATATTTTTCAATAAGAATTTAATAATCAATCTACATAATTAAGATGAAATATTTTATCAATTAATCAATATTTCTAGAATGTTTAAAGTTGATCTGGCAACAGAGCAAAGCGGGAAAGAGACAGCACTATCCGCTCTGTTGAATGAAAGACAAGGATAGCAATACCATTGCCAATCAAACACTACCATTACAACGTGGACCCCACTATAGATGTGATTGAACTCTAAAGTGAGAGACCATTGCAGTGCAGGTTTTGGTGGAAAATAAACGAACACAAATCGAGTAGATTGCAAATTCATTTTGTGAAAGTGTCATATTATAACTCGTGTTCTCCACTTTGAGTGGATTGGAGAAGTGCATTAAAACTGAACGCGAATACTCTACATTATATGGAACAAAGACAGAAAGCCAATAACCTGAGTTCAATTCCTCTGAAACACTTTTGAAATTTCGATCACTATTCCGTTCTTATTCGCGCCATTCTTTACGATAATGTGTCGAGTACGAGAGGATCTGATTATTGTTCAAATGGAATTGAGAAGTAAGTGAAAGAGAGATACAGAGAGAGAGAGGGGGAGAGATAGAGGGAGTGAGAGTGAGTGTGTGTCTGCGAGAGAGAAAGAGAGAGTAAGAAAGAGAGGATGAAAAGATGGAGAAGTTGCAAAGAAGGGAGTAGAAACACGTCGAGAGATGTTAGAAGGAGAAAGAAGAAGATGGAGAGTGAAAAGTGGTGACTCGGTAAGGTGGGTGTTAGAAAAGGATGGCTATACAGGGGATAAAATTATATGTCAGTCGATAGCACTGCAAAAATAATATCATCGGAAAAGGATTTCAGGACAAAGGATATGTTCGTGGTATTACACACAGTCCCTGAGAAAAGTGGGAGGTACATGTGAAGGAGAAGGAGAATGAGAAGCCGGAGAAGGAGAGAATGAGATGAAAGGAGAAGAGAGTTGAAAGGAAGTTAAAAAGGGAGGTGAAGGTGATGAAGAAGACTACGACGGAGAATAAGAGGAAGAGGAAGAAGAAGGAGAATAAGGAGAAGAAGAAGAAGAAGAAGAAGAAGAAGAAGAAGAAAAAGAAGAAGACGAAGAAGATAAGAAAGGAGAAAAGAAAGAAGAAGTTCCCTTCTCCTTTCTTATCTTCTTTAAAGAAAGAGAAGGGAACTTCTTCCTTTCTTTCTCCTTTCTTTTCTCAGAAAGGAGAAGGGAAAAATGACAAGGGATATGGTGATGAAGGAGAAGATT
>NW_024091595.1:0-18663 GCF_014356525.2 Nilaparvata lugens
AACATTCAAACATTTAAACATTCAACATTAAACACTGCAACCATTTAAACATTGAGAGAAAATGCCAAACCGTCGACTTGAATCTTAGACCTCACTTCGCTCGGTCAATAATTTCGAAATCATTGAAAAATATAATTCATTTCTTGATAAATATAATGATTATTTTAAACGAGAATAATGATAGACCAATAATAAAGTGTATCAGTTAACGACTATAGAAGGCACTGACAATACAGATGATCGGCAACGTTGTTTCTGCTCCTATCTTTCTCCACTGCCATTAAAACATGGAGCTCACTATGGAGTAGAAAACGTAAACATTGCAATTTCTCAAGACTAATTACTCTATCAACCTATTTACTTACTGTTTTCTGCCTCGTTGTGGCAAGTGACGCCATATTGGCAACGAGCCAAAAATTCCAACTGAAAAAATGAAATATTGTGAGTAGAAGCAGTCATAATGTTCCAAGTTTTACAGAAGTTGGTTCTGTTATTTTAGTAGGTTAGTAACTTGTTATGCTGTCACGAGAAGAGGAGAATAAAGAAGAAGAAGAAGAAGAGGAAGGAAGAGTTCAGGCTGGCCTTAAATATGGTTTGTGTATCACGTTGGAATGATACTGTATCATGTGTAGTGATTACTGTAATTGTGGTGATGGTGTATCATTTATAGTGATAATTTCGATTATATCAATTCGATAATGTAACTTATTGTATAAGTGAATAAAGAGATAGATTGAGTACTTTTTTATGTAGATTACAATATATGCTGGCGTATACACTTTATACATAGCTTACACAACAGCCAAATATAAGAATTGAATTTAATATAGACTAAGAAAATAATTATGAACTGTAATGATATGAAAAAAGCAATTTGTAATAACTATAAATAATTATATTGTTATGCATCTACATAAATTGGCGGAGCTTTGGACATATCAACCAACGTCCCATTCTCCGGAAGAATATTAAAATATCCTCCCACTAACTCTCTACAAAAGAGAGAGATTGATTGATTGATTGATTGAGTACTTTATTTATTAGATTACATATATACTGTCTTATAAACTGATACTACTGTCTTATAGAGAGAGAATAGAGGAAAGATAGCACAAGGAGATATCCCAAGGTATAGGGCGTTTATATTCCAAATTCCACTGCGACTAAAAAGTCTTTAGCCTAGTAGTTGTTTTGGTAAAAAAGTAAATTCGTATGGCTTTTGTTGGTGGGAGTCCCTTGCGGCAAGGTCCCACCGCATGATAATATATAATTAAAAGCCATCAATGGGCCTTACGACTGTCATTTCTTCGCCGGGACCGACAGTTTAACGTGCCCATCCGATAACACGGAGTGATCTGGTTAAAAAACTTCTGGTATTGAGAGGGTTTGAACCCGGCAAATAAATTCTTTCTGGTGAAGCTATGTGACGCTGGTAGTCTCTCATACATTACCTTTCTCATACCCAGCCAAACAGTAATGATAGACAATAGTCGCCAACAATAATCGGCTTGGGTTGATAAAAAATCAGCTCATGATACAAAATGGTATATCCCGGGTTAGAGTGTAAGAACGGCACAGTATAAGAGACTACCAGCGTCACATAGCTTCACCAAAAATAACTACTAGGACTATCGGCTTTAGCTAGCAGTGAAATTTGCAACATAAACGCTCTCCACCATGGAATAACTTATTTTTCTATATTTTCTTCATGGAATTTGCAAGATATGAGAATTAATTGATAATTAAATATTGTTTTAGATAACTGGCATGGCATGGTCGACAATTGGCAGAACAGCCATTATTCACACGGACGCTTTCATATTCATGAGTGGTCTCGTAACTGCAAGAAGTTTTTTGAATGAACTTAGCCGCAAAGGAAAACTGGACGTCAAATCAAGATTAATCTCAAGAATTTTCAGGTATTTTTACAATGTTTATATTATAGAATTAGTATTCTAATGTAGCCCATAATTTTAAAACATTAATATCTATATGTTATTTCCATGATAAAATAATTTATGATAACTATGTTCAGAATGCTCACGTTGAAGCAGTGTTTAAACTATAACAGAGTTCTTCTTCTTCTTCTTCCTCTCTCTTCTTTATTTCTTCAAAATATTCACTTTCTCTGTATAGGGATATCACTATTAGAATAAATAAAATGGAAATATCATTCAGTTGGCTATCATCCTATATTTTACCCTATACTATTGAACGAGCAACTTCTGTTTATATGTTTAGATGCTTGGATGTTTAGATGTTTATATTTCACCGGAACTCGAAAACGGCTCTAACGATTCTCACGAAATTCAGAAAATAGTAGGTTTATAATATAAAGATTCGATTGCACTGTGTCTCATCCCTGGGAAAACTCGCTGAAGGACATTAAAAGGATAATTATCATTCATCCTTGGAAAAACAGCTGATAATAATTATTTTATCGTCTGTTGGTGATGGAAGTGAGTGAACGAGTTCATGAGTGTGGGACTATGTCAATATTATGACTCAGCTTAATCATTCAATCAGTCACCTAGTGCCGGATGCAAAAGAGGCGGGCTATTTTCAATCCTGATTAATTCCAGTAGATCCATCTTTTTGAAATGGTCTTCTCTAATTTGGTTCAAGTGAAGTTAATCAGGATTAAAATTTAACCGGCTTTTGTGCAACTGGGCCTTAGTAAGGGAAATTTTTGCATTCCTCTGGGAATTAATCTCAATTTACTGTGATTAAATAGAACATTTCTGTATGAATGTTATTGTAATTTCTTCTTTCGTAATAAATTTTTATGCTTTTTTACTCCAGAGCGAAGCTCGGTCCCCGATATTTAGTACTTATAGGCCATGTATCAACTCATGAGAGTCATTTGAGAATAGGTTTGAGAATATTTATTTGAAAATGACTATCATCTCCTGAAACATTTTATGCACTAATAAAATATGAAAGGCTACTGTACTGAATGATATTTCCATTTCATCTTATTTCAAGACCATTTTATCTTATAGTCTACCTCAATAACTTATATTAGCCAGTTTGTAAAGAACATTATTACCTTACGGTATATATATGGACTTGCTTTGTTTCCACAAGTTCAAAAGAACAAGAACACCTCATTTATAATGAAATTAATCACTACGTTCATCCACAGAATACAAGGAGTTTTCTCTGGTTCATCCAATTCAACTCTATGTTTTAATACTGTTTTCTATTTCTAGGTTTAACTCTATCCCTGAAAAATTCTGTCTGGGTATTTCTCAATGTATTTATTTTTTACAAAGAAGCACTGGGAGAGAAAAACTAAGGATACTCCTTGTACTATTTCTCTCCCAAATTTAGATCACAAGTCCAAAATAGGGTTATATGGTTTCACTTTTCTAACATTTAGTCCATTTTCACTAAAAAACAACGGAAACTAAGAATTTGTTTTAATTTAAACATTGATAGATACAATATAATTGTCAACTATGAATGATTGGGGAAGGAACAACAGGCTTGAAGCCCAAAACTGTTCCTTTCCCAATAATTTTGGATAGAAATTTGTACTAATGATTCATCTATGAACTTCACTCCATTTAATGTTAATTGTCTCATTTTCTAGGCTGAGTCCCAACTTGATGGCTGTAATTCTGTTTGCCACTTGGATATTTCCGAACGTCAACTGGGGTCCGCTCTGGCCTCAAGTTGTCACAACACACTCCCAACTCTGTCGCAAATATTTCTGGCGAAATATGCTCTACATTCACAATTTCTTCCCCTTTGAAAAGATGGTGAGTGGTCGTATTCTTACAAATTCTATCCCTCAATATTTGGTGATTTGTTGAATACAATGATTTGATGATATTGTGAAACTTTCCTATAATTAGATTAGATTTTTGTAAAAATTAAAAAATCGAATAACCATTTTTTCAACACTATATATTTCTCACAACATGTTCTGACTATTAATGTGATTTTCAAGTTCTAGATTTTCCTATGGCACACTCACACTTACGCGACTCAGGTCGAAAAGAGACTCGACTCTAGTCGAGAGCATGTGTTTTCAAATGGTAACATTCGCGGAGACTAGATTCGACTGGTCTGAGTATCACCATTTGGAAACACAACATGCTCTCGACTAGAGTCGAGTCTCTTCTCGAACTGAGTCGCGTAAGTGTGAGTTGAGCCTATCCCTTTCATGTATAAGCCTATCCTTTCCTTTATTATATTATAGATTAAGGTCAAAAGGAGTTTTATGCGAATGCCTGTTGTTTTCGCCTGGATTGTATTTATGAATAAATACTATACCTTTTATACGCGGGTTTTTACAGCCTTCTCGGCCGTTTCCCGCACTCAACACGCCATCTGCCTCTACTCCACACGTCTTGGTGGATACCCTTCTCTCCAAGGCCTCTCCTATGTTTTGCTGTCGAACCGTTCGTGGTCGTCCTCGTTTCCTCCTCTCAGCCGGAATCCAATCATATACAGGGTGACACAGAATAACGGGAACTTTTAAAAACACCATAAAGCATTAGTGGGAAGGTCAAAAATGATTCTATTCAAACCAATGTAAAGTTCAAGACTTGCCATTTGGGAATTATTAATAACATCTATCACTTTTTGACAATTACTTCTTCAAGATGGCTTCCTCCTGCACGAATACACTCTTGAAATCTGTGTTGAGATTCCTGAACGATTGCTGTAACAATTCAGCTGGGATATTGTTAATTTTACTGTGAATTTTCTGTTATGATTCAACCACAGTTATTGGTCAAGTTGTGAAAACGTTTGATTTGAGATAGCTCCACAAACAGAAAATCGCAGGTGGACAGATCATGGGACCTGGAAATGCAACCTAATCGTGAGACTACACGGTTATACTAAACAATACTCACTCGCACTGTTACCATTGAATGCCGTGCAGAGTGGATTTCGCTCACAATTCCATCAATAATTTTGAATTTATTAAAAATAAAAACATAATTCAAAATGAGATCCGCAATATCCCAGATGAGATGCTGCAGCGAACAATGAGGAATTGTCAACACAGATTTCTAGAGTGTATTCGTTCAGGAGGAAGACATCTCAAAGGATTAAAAAGTGATAGATGTCATTGATAATTCTCAAATAGCAAGTCTTGAACTTCACATTAGTTTGAATAAAATCATTTTTACCCTTCCCACTAATGTTTTATGGCGTTTTTAAAAGTTCCCGTTATTCTATGTCACCCCAACTTCTTTGGTATACGACTGGGGCTCATTCTTCTGAAATTTCCGTACCACTGTAGTTGTTTCTCCTCCAACTCATCCACCACTGACCTGTCCAATTTCATTTTCACCCATAAAACCTCATTTCTCACCATAAGGCTCAACTCACACTTACGCGACTCAGGTCGAGAAGAGACTCGACTCTAGTCGAGAGCATGTGTTTCCAAATGGTGACAATCGACCAGTCGATTCTAGTCTCCGCGACGTCACCATTTGAGAACAAATGTCCTCGACAAGAGTCGAGTCTCTTCTCGACCTGAGTCGCGTGAGTGTGAGTTGAGCCGATCTCTCAAGGTCAGCTGGCAACATCTTCTCCAGTAATTCATAATTATTATTTAACGAAAATCCCAAATAAATGCTGTAAATCACCCCGAAGACTTCTGCTACTGCAGACATTGACAAAGCTAGATGGAAATTCGATGAGAACTACTATCCAAAAATTATTCATCTCCATAGCCAATAATCTTTGTTTCAGTCTCTTGGTTAATGCCCATACTTCGGCCTCATAAGTTACACAGGTTCTTCACAATTGTTTTGAAACCCTGTTTCTTTACTCTTTCAGATATATCATCCGTCCTAAGTATTGAATGATTAAAACTCTGGTTAAAAATTCCTGTTTGCAACTCTTGAATGGTTAAAGCTCCAAGTATTGAATGGTTAAAAATTCCTGGTTAAAACTCTTCCCTTTTCAATCCTGTATCAAATCTCTCTCTCATCCCGTCCATCATCTTTTATTGTCATACCCAAGTACTGGTACTCCTTGGCATTTGCAATTTCCGAGGTGTCGTCAGTATTCACTGAATTTCCTCCTCCTATGATAGATAAATGAATAAATAATGATTGAAAAATGTGCAAAATTATACTGCTCACACTCATGTCATGCTCTAGTTAATATAGTCATGGCTAATTACATTTAGTCATGTTCAATTACATTTAGTCATAGTCTATTTGATGATTAATAGTAGAGAGAGATATGTGTGAGAGAGAGAGGCAATCTACTGACAGATTCAAGTGAAACGAACTTAACTGAAACATGTTCTTGACAATGGGTTGTACATACAACGAACACTGCCAGATTTAAGTGAAACGAACTTCTTGTGAAATGAATATCTTACTCTCAGATTTAACTGAAACATAATCTTGACAACGAGTTGTACACACAATGAACACTGGGAGATTTAAGTGAAACGATCTTCTTACTATCATAAATTCTAGATGAGATTTTATCATTCTTCCAAGAATATATGTCCAGTAGTAACATTCAAATCCCATCTTTTTCAAAACTCTTTATGTGGCAAGCATAGTTGAATATTCTTTGGAAGAATAATAGTGAATTCAAAGTTTTTTTTCTGAATCTATATTGATATAAATCATTCTCACCAAATCTTACATTCTTAACATATTATCAAACTGAAAAACATTGTCATTTCTTGTTGTAGTTTTCACAACACTATGTAGCAACGTTTGCTTAGTGTGAGACAACCTTGGGTGTTATCATTACGCACCAATTCTGCTCTTACCTGATGATTAACATGTTTCAAAATTTCACTTCAGAGAGCTTACAAGCACGAATGCTGTTGTGCTCTAATTCAATACGTCACTATTGTCACGTTTTGCAATTTCAGTTCACATAGCTTACAAGGACAAATGCAGTTCCGCTCTAATTCAATACTTGAGTATCGTCACGTTTTTGCAGAGTTCACAAGGACGAATGCATCTCTGTTCTAATTCATTTCAAATTCGTGCATTAACACGTTTCATACATACTCTTGTTTCAGCTTGGAAAAATGCATGTGAAGATTGAAATAGAATGTAGCTATTTCTCCCAAGCAATTTGCATAGTGAAAATCGGTTAAAGATTGATATGATCCTAACTTTAGGGTTTTAGAACATCAGCGTAGATACTTAATCCCATCTTATCAGTTATTAAATCACCTACTTGATCTTCTGTCAAATTATGAGATTTCGCTTCAATCCAATTCATATGGAAACTAACTTTCGCATAATTTCGCACTATTTGGTATGCTATTCGGTGTATAATAATATGAGATAATCGTTGAATGTAGCCGAACATTGTAATCTTGTCACTTCATCATTCTCTGTATTTTTAATTGAAGTTGCTATTTCCTCACGAATTGATTTGAGTGTAGCTTGTAATTCATCTTTCTTAATAAATGCTTGCATTTCACTACTCAGATCATTTTTCAATACATAAGTTTCGCTAAACGTAGTTAGCAATGTATTCAAATCGTTTTTTGAAACAAATTGTTCAATCCCCTCCATAAGATTTGTCTTTATCGTATTAGTCATCACAGATAATTGATCTTCTAACTCTTGTTTTGTTATAACAATGTTATTCAATGCCCGCACAGTTTTATCCAAATATTCCTTATCAACAGATAATGAATGAGTTTCATTTACTCTAGTAAAAAGTTCTGTGCTAAGCTGTTTCAATCTGGTATTCAGATAATTTCTATCTAATACTTGCAAATCTTTAATCTTGTCTGAGATAACTTTCAATTTCTCATCCAAATAATTCTTGTCAACTTTATTATCGTTGATTGTATTCAAGTGTGATCTGAATATCTCTGTTGTTGATTTGAGATCATGAAGAGAATTCTCCAAATTGATAGATTTCTCTTTAAGTCCCCTATCGATATTGTCAGATAACTGTTGTAATGTACTGAAGATGTGTTCCTTTTCGATCTTGTTCAATCCAATATTCTTAACTATATTAGATAATTGCGAATCTAAATACGAATGCAGAGATTCACTAACACCCTGTTGATTAATTGCCTGTATTATTCTCTCACTAAAACTGGTAAGATCTGGTTCATTCCATACAATGTCTTTCTTCGCGGCGACTCTCTAGCTTTTACCTCCGAATCTGTGCACGCTCATTCTGCAACTAAACAATAATTTTACCTTCACGCAATTCTTCTATAATTGATGCAATCTCAACATCATGAGCTGAGTGCCCAGCAAGTTCTGATGATTTTAATAAATGAAGTCTCTGAACCAATTCGTCATAGTTGTCATAATATTGGTAAATTCTATTGCTAGAAGTATTTTTTGCAAATTTCAATAAGCCAGAACCTCTCTTACTTGTTTTTTTAACAGGAAACAGCATTTGAATTAAGCGAGACTTTACACCACTGTTACGTTTCACATATCCTCGTCTATCCAAATGAACTTTTGTTATTGATAAAATCTTCTTGTATTTATTTAGATCTTTTTCATCAAAGAGATATGAATTTGGTCTTTGCGCAAATAACAGTTCTAATAGTCCATGTGTAATTCGGAATTTTTCGTTATCAATATAAAAGAAGTAGTTATCAAAGCTAACAACCATCTCACCCATAAAATATAATTTTCGGTCAGAATCGTAGGAAATTCCATAAGAATCGAGTTATCCAATTTTTCACTATGAAATGTATACAAATATTGTGCAAGCACTTGATTCTTTATCTTCTTTATGTTAGCGCTTGTATCACTCTCAAGCCTAGTTGAATTAAATATACTTGATTCGTTCATGCTTAGATCTTTTTCAGCTGCTGATGGTGATGCAACTTCTATTGTTTCATCATCATGTTTTTCTCCCAATTCCATACTTTCGTCTTCTTCTTCTTCTTCTTCTTCTTCTTGTTCCTCCTTTTTTGGTATAAAACTCTTATCAGAGTGGAGAGAAGATTTAGTTTTCCCCATTTCAACTAAAGGTGTGATAATCGGTTTAAAAAGTTTTTCTCTGTAATTGTCAGATTGCTTTTCAAAATGTACAATGCTTCTATGTTTATCTCTAATAACTTTCCTCAATTTCTTAATCTTATCGATTAGAGCAACACTAGCGTTTTGTCTTCTACGAGACATCCTCATTCTTTCACTGCTACTCACTCTCTACTGAATGTCAATAAAGTTATCCAGACCCTGTCTATATTTTCCACTATTAGCTGTACATTCGGTCATAATAGTAAGAAAACTATGCTTCTTAGAATTCCACACATTTGAACACAATTTACTGAAATCTCTGAAGCAAATATCTTCACCCACATAGTCTCTATGTATTAATTTGAGTGATAATTGATCAATTTTGAATATAACAATCATATTTGCATTATCTCTGGTGAAATGTTTTTGTGTTGCACCATAACTTTGAATTAAATATGCTGTATCAATATTACGATGTCTACCCATAGTAAAATAATCTCTTATTGAGGTGTGTGACTAAGTTGTAAATCATCGAATATGGCAAGAGAAAATTGTTTCAATTTATTGGGGTGGAGAATTCTCTCAGGAATATCATTGACATGAAATTCAATACCTTTCATTTTTGAAAAGACTTTTCTTAAAAACAAGTACTTATCTTGATATTGGCTTTTAGTATTTAAATAAATATGTTTAAATCTCAATCCATTTTTGGAAAAAATCAAGTTGAACAATAAATTCGTTTTACCACATGCAGACGGCCCTACAATGAGAATTCTAGCGTTATGCGGTATCAATGTTCCATTCTTACACCATACAGGCTTTTCCTCTTGTGCAATTAACTTATCGAAATTTACAATGTCGAGTTTGTTCATGTTGAGAAAGTGAGATATACAAACAGAACTGTTTCATGTGTCTGGTTCACTCGGTAATGAAGCGTTTCTAGGTGACTAGATGTACTCACCCATTCAACATATAGTCACCTTGTGCCACATGCTACTAGCACTTCTCTATGACAAAATGAGAAATGAAAGAGCGAACATTCAATTCAAGTTGTTTTTATTTAAAAAACACACAATGTAAAGAATATTACAACAGATGTGGATAGATAATGTACATTATTTACATCATATGATCTTACTCTAATTATTTACAACAAATGTGGATAGATAATGTACATTATTTACATCATATATGATCTTACTCTAATTATTTACTTTACATCATATGATCTTACTCTAATTATTTACAACAAATGTGGATAGATAATGTACATTATTTACATCATATATGATCTTACTCTAATTATTTACAACAAATGTGGATAGATAATGTACATTATTTACATCATATATGATCTTACTCTAATTACAACATACTTACAACATATGTGATTCGATAAAATTATACCATGTGATCTTACTCTAATTATTATTATTATTATTTACTCTAATAAGTTCTCTCGATTTATGAATGATGGTTGTGGAAATCCAATCCATTTCACAAGCAACTTATCCTTATCTTGTCTCAATATTTTTTCTATCAAATAAACATTTCTTTCAGATTCATTCAAATGCGTTTTTTTAATTTCTTCTTGATAAAACCTACCCTGTATTATCTCACCACTAAGATCTTCTAATGAGTAAGTGATAGGTCTTGTGGGATGTATGCTCACAATTCGGAAATATTCGGATGACCAATTCATTAGATATTTTTTATCAAATATCTGTTTCTTTTTAGAAATTCTCACAATATCACCTAGCTTATATTTTGGTTTCAACACTTTTAATTTGAATCGTCTATTAAATGCAGAGTTTAGTGATTCTAAAACACGTTTACGATGTTTTTTAGTTACATCTTTAGGTCGCATTCCAATGCTACTGTGTACTGTATTGTTATAATCATCTACAATATTTTGTAAGTTATTAACCCAGTTTTTACTCCCACGTTCAGTTAAAGATCGATATATTTTTGATTTTATTGTACGATTAAATCTCTCAGCGATACTAGCTTTCTTATCAGTAAAAACAGAATAATGCTTGATATTATACTTATCTAACAAATCTTTCACATGCTTATTAAAATACTCCTTCCCTCCATCTGTCTGGAAAAAACGCATATGTCTATTCTTACAAATAATGGGTTCGAGTGCATTATAAACACTTTGTGCAGTCTTATTCTTTAAGGTATACAATAAGCGTACTTAGTAAAACAATTAAAAACAACTAAAATATAACGATATCCTTTATTGAATTTAGATAAGCTACCCATCTCAATCAGATCTGATTGATATAAATCGTTCTCATTCTTCAACTCATATCTGCGTGTGGGGTAATTTACACGTGCAGCAGAGTGAAGCTCTGCTGCTAATTTTGCTCTAATATTACTCATTCTTCTTCTTCTTTGTGTGAAGACACGTTTGAAACAGAATTCGATGTGTTGGTCACTAGCTTGTTACACACACACTGATCTGTGCCATCAGTTTGCTATTTTGTAGTGACCGAATGGTAATGTATCGATTCCGTTCTCTGCAATAAAGCGCTTGTCATTGAACGGGCTTAAACAAACCTTTGCGCATTCAATTTGATGCATGTTATGATTGAAGGATCTCAACATATTACATTTTTCTATATGTTGGCATCGTTCAATCAAACATTTTTTATACAAGTCAAAACTAAGTTTTCTATTTTTCACATGTGTCTTCACACCTTTTGCTACACACTTATTTACAGTTTCCTCCTTCTCATTATTTACAAGATATGAATATAATTTCGCCCGTAATCCCAGAAAAGATTTTAAAGGAAATGAAGCTGCCTCATCCTTAAATTTCCCTACAACTTTATTCCTCTCATTGGAGAAGCATTCGTGCTCAGCTGGGTAATTTGAAGTGTCAAACAATTCTAGATTTCTCTTATCAGTTGGTAGATGTCGGGTGTCTCCAATGATGAGAGGAAGCTATCTGTATCAGTCATACAGAGCTGGATGCGTTGCCATGGTATGATTTTTTGCAATTTACAATAGAAAAAATCATACATGTGCAGTTTACTCAAATCCAGAATGCAGAAACCTGAATAGATTGGCTTATTCATTTTTAGTTCCAACTTTCGCGAGAAAACCGCAATCACATCCGAGCTTATTATCTGCCAGCGTTTACATAGGGGATTTGAAATGTACTTATCTAGACGCTTGGCGTCTGTGATAATTTGAACATTACATTGATGCCGATTTCCCTCTATCGATTTTCCATAGCATAAGTTACTCATCTGATTAAAGAAGGACACTTCAAATTTATTTTTCGCGGCTTGCCTATTACAGGTATTGAACTCAATGTAGTTCTTCAACCAAGGCGATTGGGAAAAGCTAATGACTCGATGTACCTTTGTTAATTGCAATCCGAGTTGAAGGTACAGTTTCAAATTCATGTAATGAACAATGTACCTCTCTCGATCAAAAACAAAAGAGAAGCTACATTAATTTTGACAACAAATGAAATAAACAATCTTTCTGTTGATGACAAAAATTGTTCAAAGACAAAACACTGTTCATTAAACTTTTACAATTAAAACTCTAAAATCCTGATCAATATGAGATAAATATATGATTCATATATATGTCCCATATGACCAGGTGACAGAATGAGAATAAGTCTATAATCATCCTCGTTAATTCAGAATATTGATGTAAATTTGCAAGTTAATCAGTTTATGAGTTGATAAGTAGTGATAATGCGACGTCATTCGTGTACTTCCATTCCGCTTCCGTACATATATAGGCCAATATTCCTTCCTTTATTAAAGTAAATTCGTATGGCTTTTGTTGGTGGGGAGTCCCTTGCGGGAAGGTCCCACCGCCTGAATATATAATAATTTAAGCCGTCAATGGGACTTACGACTGTCATACTTCAGCCGGGACCAACAGTTTAACGTGCCCCCCATCCGATAACACGGGAGTGATCTAGTTAAAAAACTTTTGGTATTGAGAGGGTTTGAACCCGTGATCTCTATGCTGCTACGCAAGCACTCTATCCACTAGACCACGGATCACTCCTTCCTTTATTATTATAGATGTTCATAGAATAGGTAGGCCTAATTAATTGTGTATAAGCTTGTTGATATTATAAATCAAGCAAAGACAGAAAATAAGATAAGCCTGGGATATCTTTTGCTAGATCCTTCCCGTTTCTTTTAGCCTAGTTCAGTTCTGATTTTTGTCTCCGACAGTCTGTGTACTCTGCTGTGTGCGTTTTCCTCCTTAGTTCATATTGTTTGTTCAAATGTCATTCATTGGTCTATAATTAACTTCAGTTCACTGCTCCTTATTATTGATTTAATCACCAACATATCCTATCATAATAGAATAAAATGGAAGGTACTATTGATTCTATATTATCCGATATTGATAATGAAACGCATCTAAATAGCATGTGTGAGGTGGTAGACTACATTGCGCTACCCATAAAACTCCTGGAATAATTGGTGAGTAGCTCTTTATTTTTAAGAATAACGCTCTCAACTTAGAAATTGAGAAAATAATACATTGATGTTGTCAATACCGCTATATTTGTTCAAAATTAATTCAAAACACAGAACCAGGTTTCATGACAACACCTGCCACATCTTTAGCTGAAGATGTCTAAGGTCCGGTTGCACAGAAACCGGTTAAATTTTAACCGTGATTAATTCCACGTGAACCAATCAGATAAGGCGTTTTTGAGAAGAGTGCTTCTCTGATTGGTCCATCAGATAAGGCGTTTTTGAGAAGAGTGCTTCTCTGATTGGTTCTCATGGAATTAATCACGGTTACAATTTAACTGACTGTTGTACAACCGGGCCCATTCTTTAAATTATAGAGAGATACCACAACATCTCTCACTAAATTTAAAATTAAAACTAAAATTAAATTTAACCGTGTTAAATTTAAGTTAAATTAAAGTTAAGTTAAATTTTAACCGTGATTAACTCCACGTGAACCAATCAGATAAGGCGTTTTTGAGAAGAGTGCTTCTCTGATTGGTCCATCAGATAAGGCGTTTTTGAGAAGAGTGCTTCTCTGATTGGTTCTCATGGAATTAATCACGGTTACAATTTAACTGACTGTTGTACAACCGGGCCCATTCTTTAAATTATAGAGAGATACCACAACATCTCTCACCATTATAATCAAATTATTGCCTTGAACTTCATTTACAACTTAAAATTACAGTTCATTATTGGTATAACATAATAAATTGCCCACTATAGTGTCGAGGTCCACGTTATAATGACAGTGGAGAAAGATAGCGTTGCCGATTCTCTGCCTTGCCACTGCCTTCTATAGAGGATAACTGATACCCCGGTATACCTGATGTGATAGTAACTGTTCATTCTTGTTTGAAATCTTCAATCATATTTTATTCGTCAGTGAAATATGCTATATTTTTCAATGATCTAATAATACATTTTTATAATAATTGATATTAAGAGTTTTGTTAATTAATTATATTTCTACATTGTTAAAAACGATCTGGCAAATTTTATTTAAAGCTGTGATTACCAAAAATGATTTATCTACAATTTATTTCTTCTTCATTATTACAATTTTTTTACTTTTATTTTTTCATTCTATAAAAATAAGGTGTAATAATGTGTTTAAGTATAATAAATAAATTGTTTAGAGCTTCTACTCTTCCATTAACGGGGGTTCTTCATTGGGTTGCATGAATGCTCTGTCATTAAATTTTAATAATGATCAAATTCATTATCCTTATCAATTCAATTCAAGTAAAGGATAGCGTCCCTCAATTCCTGCCCTTAAAATCTTCATCAATCGAAAATACCTATACCAATCTGTAAAGCTTTAGTTCCTCTCCCATTATCAACGAAAAAAGAATCAGAATTTTTCCAAATACCACCCAAAATTTCTCCATTAAAAAGAAAAAGAGGTAACTTTTTGAAATTCGATAATTTCCAGTATAGAGCCTCTCCTCCTCTCTCATATTATTTGGTAGAGACTATAGAGAGTTAGTGGGAAGGATATTTTTGGACATTGATATGTCCAAAACTCTGCCAATTTATGTACTGTAGATGCATAACAAAATTACAGTATCTATAGTTATTCCAAATTGCTTTTTTTCATATCATATACAGCTCAATAATTCATTTCTTAATTTATATTTTGTAAATTCATCTATAATTTTGCTGTATTGTAAGCTATTGTATATGCCCGTATACATTGTAATCTACATAAATAAAGTACTGAATCAATCAATCAATTATCTAAGAGGAAAAATTTCAGAGTTTCTCTAAAATACCAGCCCAAAATTTCGTGATTTAAAAGAATTAGGGGTAAAGATTTGAGAGATTTTTCTGTGTGGTTTGATTTTTACATTTCAAATTGGAGAAAAAATTTCAGAGTTTCTCCAAAATATCACCCCAAAATTTCGTGATTTCAAAAAATTAGGGGTAAAGTTTTGAGAGATTTTTCTGTGTGGTTTGATTTTTACATTTAACATGATTAAAGTCAGAGATACTGTTCACCTGTAAATCATTTACATTTACATTTTCATACGTTCGGGGCTAAAGTTTTGAGAAATTGAAATTTTTCAGGTTGTTTGATTTTAACTTACAACAATAAAGTCATCAAGAGATACTGTACGCCTGTTGAGCATTTAACAAAAACATTTAACAAAGCATCCAACAGAGTAACGTTTGGAGAAATTTAGATTTTACTGGTTTGTTTTTAACTTTCAACAAAATTAGTCAAGTGTAAACAAATTAGTCTGTGTACTGTGTAAACATGTAAAACATTCACCAGAAATTCTCAATCTACGTATATTCCATTTTTCTATTCTACAGGATTCAGTTAATAATAATCGTTGCCAATAATAATCAAGATAATGAGAAAGAACGTCTGAAGTCTTTATCGTATGGCAAGAATACTCAAACAGTGTTGTGTAGCGAGCCAATAAAATTTCTACAGGATTGAACAGGTTCGACGTTGAAACATTGCAGTGTTGCAAAACGTATTGCCACTCAGTATACAATATAGTAGATTAATACAGTTATACTGCGTAGGGCGTTGAAATGGCACCACTGTAATTCATCTACTGCACTACTTCAACAGATCATCCCTTCTCTCTCAACCGTTCTCCAACATCATCTTCTCTCTCTCAATCATTCTTCTTCTCTCTCAAACAAGACTGGAAACTCCTTGTCTACTCGTCTTCTATTCATCAGAAGTGATAACAACGCAAGACTCATTTCTTCAGCTGAGTCTCACTGTGTAGGGGTGGATAACCGAGTCCTCCAGGGGTGGTTCTTTAGGGGTTCCTTCAAGAATATGTATTTCATTAAATTTGAGGGTGTATTTGGGGATATACTCATATGTGTTCCGAGATATATTCCCCCTATTTCAAGATGATTCAAGTTGATTTCGAGATTTATTCAAGAAGAAGGAGACTTCATCCTTGTTTCTTCAACGAAAAGAGTGTTAACCGATAAGAGTTAATGGTTGAATATTCAAGTCCTTCAGGGGTGTTTCTTCAAGGGTATGTATTTCAGGATATTTTTGTATTTCGGGATATATTCAGTGAGATTTTGTCCCTCTACAGGGGGTGTTTCTTCAAATATGATCATTATTGTTAACCGATAGGAGTTAAGGGTTGAATAATCGAGTCCTCCGGGGATGTTTCTTCAAGGGTACTTTTAGGGTATGTATTACAAGATATTTTAGAATAAAGAAAGGAAAAAAGAAAAAAGATGTTGTCTTGGTGAATAAAAATGTTATAGTGGAATTCGACAACATCTTTTTTCTTTTTTCCTTTCTTTATCTTAATATGGAGAAGTTCCACAATATCTCTGATAAAAGTGTTAAATATATTTTAGAATGTTTTCGGGTTATATAAAGGGTGATTTCGTCTCTCTACAGGGGGTGTTTCTTCAAATATGATTATTATTGTTAACCGATAGGAGTTTAGGGTTGAATAAGCGTGTCCTCCGTGGGTGTTCCTTCGAGGGTTCCTTCAAGGGTATGTATTTCAGGATATTTTTGTATTTCGGGATATATTCAGTGGGATTTCGTCCCTCTACAGGGGGTGTTTCTTCAAATATGATTATTATTGTTAACCGATAGGAGTTTAGGGCTCAATAATCAAGGGTACTTTTAGGGTATGTATTTCAAGATATTTGAGAATGTTTTCGGGTTATATAAAGGGTGATTTCATCCTTGTAAGGGGGTGTTTCATCAAATATAATTATTATTGTTTCACATCTATTTCACTATTAATCACAAGCTGCAAGTAATAACCCGTTTCGAACTATTCTCAATGACACTACAGTCTAATTTTTTACTTTCCTTGGCCTATTACCATAGGTAAGGAAAGTATTGCTTTCCGAAAAAAATTAGGGTATCCCAATTTCTAAATTTCTATACGTTTCAAGGTCCCCTGAGTCCAAAAACTGGTTTTGGGTATTGGTCTGTAGGTGTGTGTGTGTGTGTGTGTGTGTGTGTGTGTGTGTGTGTATGAGTGTATGTGCGTCTGTGTACACGATATCTCATCTCCCAATTAACGGAATAACTTGAAATTTGGAACTTGAGTCCTTTCACTATAAGGATCCGACACGAACAATTTCGATCAAATGCAATTCAAGATGGCGGCTAAAATGGCGAAAATGTTGTCAAAAACAGGGTTTTTCGTGATTTTCTCAGAAACGACTCCAACGATTTTGATCAAATTCATACCTAGAATAGTCATCGATAAGCTCTATCAACTGCCACAAGTCCCATATCTGTAAAAATTTCAGGAGCTCCGCCCCATCAATGCAGATAGATTCTCAATTATCAGCCTCCATATACAATTTAAACGAAAAATTTCAAGTGGAAAAGATTGAGCATGAAAATCTCTGCAATTAATGTCAAGTAACATTTTCACCTAAAATTGAAAATGAGCTTTAAATTCGAGAAAATGTGATTATTCAATTGCAAATTATTGTTGATTCTATTAAATCATTCACTATGAAGAGATAGCAGACCTCATGTGTGTCTCCAGCGTTATTGCCCTGTCACCAGCTGGCTCAAATCTTTGAATAGTAGACTTGAGATGCGCGGAAACACTAGCGTCAGGTGATCAATTTTCATAACGGCAAGGAAAGTTGTGTGAGTGCGCCACACCACATTTTTTAAATCCATTTTCAACACACATGTGAGTACTAGTTTTAATAACTAATATTCATAGAAATTAGACTGTAGTGTCATTGAGAATAGTTCAAAACGGAGTATTATTGTTTACCGATATGAGCTTAGGGTTGAATTATCGAGTCTTTCAGGAATGTTTCTTCAAAGGTTCCTTCTTGTAAATTTACAGGGTATGTATTTCAAGATATTTTAGAATGTTTTCGGGTTATATAAAGAGTGATTTTATCCCCTACAGGGGGTGTTACTTCAAATATGATTATTGTTGTTTATCAATAGAGTTTAGGGTTGAATAACCGAGTCCTTCGGGGGTGTTTCTTCAAGAGTACTTCCAGGGTATGTATTCCAGGATATTATTCTAGGATGTACTTCCAAATATCCCCCTAATTTTTCCTCTATTTTATCCCCCTGTTTTTATCCTCCTATTTTAGGATATTTTCGGATGTATACCGAGTTATATTCAAGGATACTTCATCCCCCTATTGGGGATGTTTCTTCAACAATAAGAGTGTTCACTGATAAGAGTACAGGGTTGAATAATCGAGTCATTCAG
>NW_024091596.1:0-19634 GCF_014356525.2 Nilaparvata lugens
TTATAATCCGCCAATAATAAGTATGCCGCTTTATAATTTTTTGATCTGCCAATGGGTTCTCATAATTATTAAATCACAATAATACATGTTTTCTTATCGTTGTTGATAATGCTATTACTCCTAATCGCTAATAATACTTGCTTTGAGTTGATTTACTCTTTGGGTAGGTCTAACCTTCTTTCCAATTTTATAGTTCTATTACATTTCATTGGCTCATTTAAAAATATTTGGTGGTTCAAATTACCACGTGACAGGCTTTAGAAAGCATCCCTATTAATTTAAATCCAATATTTTTCAAAAACGTCAATACTAAAACTAAAAAATCTGGTGTGGTACACTCACACAACTTTCCTTGCTCATATTCGAAACTACGATCAGACTTTTGTATATGTGTATATATAATGTTTTCAGAGTACTTTTTCCTTTGTGTAAATTGTGAAATTCAATGATTTTTTTAGTCGTCATTTTTTTAAAGTCGTCAAAACAGCTGTTCTACAGATGAAATATCTCGACTATGTGTTCTTTTTATGAACTGCTCTACCTACCTACCTCATGCACGAGAAGGAGGTTACAAAGTCCATTTCTCAAGGATGGGGTGGACCCCCCATTAGTTCCCAGAAAGGAGACTCATGCCAGTTAATAGAGCTGATAAATAACTATACAGAGTATGAATTTGAAAAAAATCGGTCAAGTTATTTTGAAAAAATCGTGAAAAACATGGTTTTTTAGTAATTATCCGCCATTTTTCTCAAGAATATTACGGAGCTCCTGCAATTTTCCAAGGAAAAAACTCATGTCATTTGATAGGACTTATGAAGCTACCCATGGCTTGAATTTGAAGAAAATCGTTAGAGCCGTTTTCGAGAAAACCGTGAAAAACCTGGTTTTTGGTCATTATCCGCCATTTTTCTCAAGAATATTACGGAGTTCATGGAATTTTCCAGAAATGAGACTCATGCCAGTTGATAGTGCTTATGAATATCTATCCATGGTATGAATTTGAAGTAAATCGTTAGAGCAGTTTTCGAGAAAACGGTGAAAAACATGGATTTTTAGTCATTATCCGCCATTTTTCTCAAGAATATTACGGAGCTCCTGAAATTTTCCCAGAAATGAAACTTATGCCAGTTGATAGGGCTTAAAAATAGCTATCCATGGTATAAATTTGAAGAAAATCGTTGGAGCCGTTTTCGAGAAAACCGTGAAAAACATGGTTTTTTAGTCATTTTCCGCCATTTTTCTCAAGAATATTACGGAGCTCCTGAAATTTTCCCAGAAATGAGACTTATGCTAGTTGATAGGGCTTATAAATAGCTATCCATGATATAAATTTGAAGAAAATCGTTAGAGCCATTTTCGAGAAAAACGTGAAAAACATGGTTTTTTAGTAATTATCCGCCATTTTTTCCGCCATCTTGAATTGAATTTTATTGAATTTCTTATTGTCGGGTCCTCATGGTATAGGGACCTTAAGTTTAAAATTTCAAGTCGATCGGTTAATTAGGAATGAAGTTATCGTGTTCACAGACATACACCACACATACACACACACACACATAACACACACACCCACATACACACACACAGACCAATACCCAAAAATCATGTTTTTGGACTCAGGGGACCTTGAAACGTATAGAAAACTTGAAATTGGGGTACCTTAATTTTTTTTGGAAAGCAATACTTTCCTTACCTATGGTAGTAGGGCAAGGAAAGTAAAAATCTGGTGTGGCGCACTCACACAACTTTCTTTGCCGTTATTCTGTGATACTATCAATAGATGGATCAACAAAGACAAAATACAGAACGATTGAAAAATTCAGCAACTGCAAGCCACATGATTATAAAATAGTGAAAATGACAACCTCGCCTCGAATAATCCAAGCAGTGTTTCATTACAGCCTTTCTAGAGGCAATCAGCTGCTTGCGTTTGAAATTATCCGTTTAAATATCTTGTAAATTGCCAGCCTTGAGCAAACTGTAAAATTTGGTACACATGCATACCATGCAGCCGCTCTCCTAACTTTAAAATTCCTTGGAGTCTAAATACGATCTTCCACTACTTTTGACAATTGAAAAAAATCAATTATTTCTGAGAAACTTTCTCGCTTTCACCACCACTTATCTTTTGAATCAAAAAAGTTTCCAGCATGTCGAAAATTTCATGCTTTTTGTTCGAAATGTCTCTACATTGACGAACATAATCATTAATTAAAAAATAACTATACGTCGGATAAAAATGATCCAGACACCAATAGAAAGGAGACATTCTCTCCTTTAATTTTATGTTAAATTATCACGCATTACGACGCCCCATGATTCTGAGAGAAGTGATAATTGAAAGAAAAACAAGTCTTCGCGATGTTTCCAATTTTATCATAAAAGTTGAATTTCCTTTTAATCCTTCAACCCTGAAACTTTTTTAGCGGTACTAGGATATCGGGGATGATATTACAGACTACAATTCTTATTGTTAATCCCAGGTTCCATCCCTTCTTTGAGTGATCGCCTAACTATTGTGTCTCCATTGTGATGCAATCACGCTATCCGCACCACAGAGTCTCAGTAAACTCTGAATAATTATGTACTAGGAATCCCAAGTGTAAATTGCACATTTTAAAATCATTTTTATTTCATAAACTGTTTTATGTTTCCGGTTGCAGATATATTTTTACTTTCCTTGCCCTATTACCATAGGTAAGGAAAGTATTGCTTTCCAAAAAAAATTAAGGTACCGCAATTTCTAAATTTCTATACGTTTTAAGGTCCCCTGAGTCCAAAAAAGTGTTTTTGGGTATTGGTCTGTATGTGTGTGTGTGTGTGTGTGTACACGATATCTCATCTCCCAATTTATGTAATGACTTGAAATTTGGAACTTAAGGTCCTTACACTATAAGGATCCTACACGAACAATTTCGATCAAATGCAATTCAAGATGGCGGCTGAAATGGCGAAAATGTTGTCAAAAACAGTGTTTTTCGCGATTTTCCTGAAAACGGCTCCAACGATTTTGATCAAATTTATACCTAAAATAGTCATTGATAAGCTCTATCAACTGCCACAAGTCCCATATCTGTAAAAATTTCAGGAGCTCCGCCCCATCTATGCAAAGTTTGATTTTAGATTCCCAATTATCAGGCTTTAGGTACAATTTAAACAAAAAACTCCAAGTGGAAAAGATTGAGCATGAAAATCTCTTCAATTAATGTTCAGTAACATTTTCAACTAAAATTGAAAATAAGCTCGAAATTCGAGAAAATGTTATTATTTCAATTACAAACTGTTGGCAACTGTTGATTCTATTAAATCATTCACTATGAAGAGATAGGAAACTTCGTGTGTCTCCAGCTTTATTGTCCTGTCACCAGCTGGCTTGGATCTTTGAATAGTAGACTTGAGATGCGCGGGAACACTAGCGTCAGGTGATAAATTTTCATAACGGCAAGGAAAGTTGTGTGAGTGCGCCACACCAGATTTTTATAAACCGACTTAAAAATCCACCCAAAGGTTATCAGATGTTTAAGTTACAATGATTTATTGACATCTTAATAAATAATATTCGGGGCACTGAGCTTCACTCGTTATTTCTATTAATTTATTGATAGACAGAACACATATTCTTCAAAACAAAGACCTTAAAGAGATATAGTGCCGGTTGCACTACAGCCGGTTGAATTTTAACCGTGATTAATTCCACGAGAAGGCATTTTTGAAAAGAAGGCTTCTCTGATTGGTTCTCGTGGAATTAATCACAATTAAAATTCAACCGGCTGTTGTGCAACCAGGCCAAAGACCCACAATGCCTATGCCTTCCCAATGATAGCTCTTAGGTACTTGAAATTGAAGGCCGCCATTTTGGTATTTTAGCACGAGATATTATATATTATTTATTAGTAATACTATAGATCACAAAGGCATTGGTATGTAATAATCTTATGGGTTGCCCCCTCAATGGTGGATTTCAATTCCAAGTACGACACTAGCGCTGCATGTGAGCCTATGCATCTTTAAGGTATTTGCTTCAAAATGATCATGTTCATATTGTAGGCTACAGCTGGCTATAAGCACGGAATAGGCCTAAGCATAATAAGTAGTGTTTCTTTCCTCTGTGCTATAAGTCAGCTTATGAATTTCGGGGATGAGACTTTTGATTTTCCACAGATGCACTCGCTCACTCACTTTTTTACAATCCACAGCTGTTTGAGCCAAGGATGAATAAATCCTTTTTATGTCGTTCAGCGTGTTTTCTAAAGGATGAGACCTAGTGCAATCGAATTTTGCTATAATAAAAAGTGACCTTTGCATGGGAAAATTCCTTCACCAATCTTGAAGATCTAGTGACTGAGCTATTTTATGTTCGCTAGACCACTCAGACGTCCCTGGGACATTGTTGATGTTAGAAAAGTCTTCAAGCTCGAGTTTGGAAAAGCTTCTTATATAATTTTACTATTCACATTTAATATTATGAATTTATTATTTATTTTTATTTTAAAATTTCCCATTCCTTAAAATTTGCCGCCCCCAAAATCTGCTGCCCTGTGCGGCCGCCCGGTCCACCCACCCCTGGGGCCGGCCCTGATGAGAAGACTTGAGTTAATGATTTTTTTCTGACGTTTGAGATAACTATTCCATAGAGTAAGGCAAGATAATTTCTTATTACAATTATTTTTCTATTTTCCTATCAATATATATTTTATTGGTTTATTACATCTAAAATGAAATATGCATAGTCTAAAGCTGGGTTAACACCCAGGACCACCCCGAGGTTAATAGGCGCCTGGTGCGAAATTTTGATATGCGCCCCCCACAAGTATAGCGCGGTAAGGTATTATTTAAAAGTAAAGCTACATCGCTCTCTCTGGAGGAGAACTTCCATTATGGGCTGCATCCTCTCCTTGATAATCATGCTATAGATTTTGTAAGCAGTGTTTAGCAAGCTGATCCCTCTATAGTTGTCACAGGAACTTCTTATTCCAGTCAATATAGACATAAAAAAAGAGGTGTGCTTGCAATTTATATGTATTTCTGCCAAATCCAGTAATTGGACGGAAAAAATTGCTTCAGCCTTTGTTTTAGATTATAGAATTCTGAATAAAATGAGATCATTGACAACTCTCTATCTCCAATAAGTACTGAGTTATGGTTTTTCAAAAGTGAGTGAATTTTAAAGAAAAAATAAATTCTGATGAATTATAGTTTTTGATCAACAACATCTCCCGATTGCTACCATTTAGTTAGATGTATAATTCAAAGTCCCTCTGGGCGTATTTTTGTGCTCTACAATCTAAGATCAGGTAGAGTGCTCTATGTCATATAGATTTCCAGGTACAACTGCCAACAATGCTCCTTGTATTGTGAAAAACACATAATTTTCGGCTTCAACCATCATCCCCAACTACTAGAAATTGGCCATTTTTTGTGGAATATGGGCGGCTTAAAAACACTCAACAATAAATTTTCAACTTTTCGACGGAATTTGACTCATGATGCATGATTATGGACCGCCTTGATTAAGCCGATTAAGCCAATTTTTTTGGATCTCTGAAGCGACCAATGACGACTTGCAGGTTGCTGGGGCAGTGGGCGCGCACAGGCTCACTCAATGACTGGAAAAATATTCGCCTATGCTATGCGTAGAGTGACTGTATTTACCAAAGTTCAGTCAGTTAACTGATTCTTATGAAGGAAATGGAATGAAAATAAATTTCAAGAAGACCAAATACCTAGTCTCAGGAGGTACAGCAAAGGATCTACAAGTTGGAGATCATGAGGTGATGAAATGTGTTGAATATAAATACCTGGGCAGTGTAATATCATCAGAGAGCAATTCCAAAAAAGAGATCATGAGTAGAATTGAACAGGCTAGGTAGGCAACACAAACATTAAATTCTATAGTTATCAATGTTTCTGAAAACATCTTTACTGGCATTTTCTTTAAAATTTCAGTAGGAGACTCAACAACATTAGAATATGACCTTAATCAAAACTATAGACAATTTAATGATTAGCAGAAACGTGAAAACGGAGGTTTTTGTGTGAAAAAGTATGAATGGACGCGTGTATGAGTGTGTGAATGAGTGCATACATGCATGCATGTACATTTTCAACAACGGTAAATGATTTATTATTATTCAATGAAGTGTTCTCAGTCTGGTTTTCCGATAGGGAACATATTTTAAATAAGTTCAATTGTTCTTGATGTATTTTGTTCTTATTTTTTAAAATATACTACTGTAATAAACGAACGAATAAGTTGATGGTCATCTTTCTAATTTGGCTGGCATTCAAAAATATTTGCAATAATTTTCGAATTACTTTAGAAAATAGGACATTTGCGTTATCTATTTGTAAGATTTTTTTCATATTTCTCCTACAACGCTGACTTGAGGTTATTTTTCTTGCTGTGTTAGTGGAAGTGAATTGTATATTTTTATTTCTATGTATTTGAAGTGTTGTGTGGAGTGCTCCAACTTATGTTTTGGTAGGTTAATGTCTTGTGAATTCCTGAAAATAAGTTTTATATTTATATGATTATGTTCTAAATTATTTTAAGCACAATCCAGAATTGATTTATATAGGAAAGGTTTCTGTGGTAATATCGACAATTCTCTGAAAAGTGTCATTGAACTAAATCAGGCTTATTACAAATTATTTACATTATATTTTTTGACCAATAATCACTGGTTAAATATGAACGTTGCACAAGCATAGTTTACTCTAGAACCAATAAGTGCATGATAATAGCTGAACCAAAACTTTCTTTGTACTTAACTGATAGAGGTAATAAACTTTTGTTATATACACAAATAATATTCATTCTTTATGTGTTTTACCTACATAATCTGACCAAGTAAGTCTATCATCCAATATAATACGGTAATATAATGCCGTGCTACCAATTTTTCCTTAAACGGTTGGAATAGCATTTAACACCTATCACCTAAGGAAAGTTGTCGGCTCCAATAAAATAGATTCTTGATAAACTGTGAATGGATCTATTGCCTATGAATGAGAAATCCAGTTTTCAGAGCAAATTAACTTATAATCTTCAGATGAAAGTTTTGGCAAAACACAGAAATATACAAAGAACAATAACTTACAAGCCTAATGATTTCAGAGTTATTACGAACTAAAAATACTTATCTAGTTTACAGTTGAAACACAGTGGCTATTGGCTTTACTACATTAACAACTAAATCTGACCAAAACAGCACAAAATTTTATATAAAACTCAATCTACAACATTAATAAACGAAAATGATTTAGAGCAAAACTCTACGACAACAGTACTTGTAGCAAGCCATTTTTCAGAAGAGAAGGAAGGGCTGAACAGGAAAAGCAAAGTTAAAGTCACCAAACCAACGCCCTGTTCAATATCGATCTCCACAGACACGTCATCAAAAAATTATAACTTATAAGTTTAGAATTCACATTCTACATCTGTTCTCAATAAAACTTAATTTGAAAATGTTATTTTAAATTTTTATATATATATCATCTCTATTTAACTAAACCATTTATCTTTTAATTCTGTCAACCCAGCCTCGGTGACACCATGGAACAATGCAACAAACATTTACGATAATAAATTCTCCGTAAAAAGTTTATCCGTCTATTGATAACTCTGACATTTACTATAAAGTTTTATAGATCTCGAATTGAAGATTCGATTTAAATGTGAGAAGAAAAATGTAATATTACAATAAGTATCATTGATCATTTTTATTGATATCATCTTTCTTGGTTTAAAAAGCCTTTGAAATGATGTACCACACAATGGGCGTTTACATGATAAGTTGTGTTCATGTGTTCATGTGCATAAGTTATGTTCAATCTAATAGAATCTCTAAGGACGGAAAAATGAACATGTTGTTAATAACTTTGGTGTAAACTCAGCTTAAGAACGTGTAATATTACATTTTTTCTCGATTGGAATCGAATCTTCAATTCAAGATCTATGAAACTTTATAGTAAATATCAGAGTCATCGATATACGGACAACTTTTTGACTGAGAATTTATTATTGTAAATGATTGTTGCATTGTTCCATGTGTCACCGAGGCTGGTTGACAGAATTAATAGATAAATGGTTTATTTAAATAGAGTTGATATATAAAAATTTAAAATAATAGTTTCAAAATAAAGTTTTATTGAGAACAATATAAAATGTGAATTCTAACTTGTAATTATAATTTTTTTTGTTGACGTGTCATGAAGTCATCACTGATTTGAGATGTGGGTTTTTGTTCTGACGACGAAGCTTCCTTGTAGCTTTGCTTTTCCTGTTCTTCTCTCTGAAACATGGCTGGCTGATGTGTGTTGTAATTTTGTGCTCTCTAAATAATTTTCTGTTTAAGTGAATTTATTAATGTTTTAATTTGAGTTTTAATCAGTTTATAGTGTTCTATTTTGTCTGTATATTGTTATTTGTGTATACAAGCCAATAGCCACTGTTTTTCAACTATAATCTGGATAAGTAATTAGCTCGTAGTGACTAGATGCTTAGGCTTGTAAGATATTGTTCTTTGTGAATTTGTGTAATATTTTGCCAAAATTCATCTGAAAATTATAAGTTCATTTGCTCTGAAAATTGGATTTCTCATTCATAGGCAATAGATCCATTCATAATTTATCAAGAATCTATTACTTTGGAGCCGATAAATTTCCTTAGGTTAATAGGTGAGACAATGCCATCCAACCAAATTAGGAGAAAATGGAGCACGGCAAATGTTACCCTGTGGTGGGACCGAATTACAAAATAATATGTCCCAAATGGTACACCATGAAATCCCTGGTTATGAAAATTATTAGTAGGATAGATATCTTGATAGGTTATGAATGGTATACTGCTAAATGGGAAGTTGGTTCAAGAGAGATCAAGTTTTAATGAATAGATATCAGTGCATATTACAAAATGGCAAACATTTATTGTTTCTGAGTCCGAATTCTGGTAGCTAGTGGCTCAGTATAGAGCGGCTGGTCAATGTGATGTAGATATTTTGCTTATTGGTCATTGACCCAGATACAATATAATTTTAATGGAGAGGACCACCGTCTTTGTTTCATAAAAGACGGAAAAATTATTACTAACATGAATAGGTTCTTGGAGAAAAAATACCAAGTGAGCAATATATAAATGTATTGAAATAGAAATGGCAGAACAATAATTTTTGATAGTGAATACAAGTAGCTCAATAGTCATACAAAATTAAAGTTGATAACAAATTGTCAAGTTCAGCAAACATAAAAATTTAAATGGAGAAACAGACAATCAAGATAGCTGATAAACATCAAGAATCATTAGAAGCAGTTCAAAATCAATAACCATTGAGGTTTATATGGAAAATTTATAAGTGATAAACATTGAAGTTTAGTGGGGACAATTCAGTTAAGATACACTGAATCTATGATAATTCACACTTACAAAGAACTTGAATACTAATCATAAGATTACAATAATAATGAGCTTGAAAAATACTGAAATTGAATTAAAATGTGAATTTAATATTTATAGAATTTGTAGATTACAAAATATTGTAATTGAACAAAATATATTTGATGCAATAAAAATTGCTTGTTTGTCTTAAAATCCTAAGTCAATAAATTGTGATGATCAAAAAACCTAGCCTAAGCAAGTGATGTACAATATTTTACCAAGTAACCAATATTTTAATATTAAGTGATTCTGCAATAGTAAGTTGCATCATGAACAAGAAAAGATTTTCTGACAACATTCATGATTGAAAAAAATTACAATAGGTTGTCAAGTTATTCTTGTTTCATACAAAAATCTGACCTATGATGAAGCAACAAAAAATCAAAATTAGCCTAAGTAAATAGATCCAAATAATAAATGAACTCAACCCTAACCTTATTTAAGGGATAAGAAGATAAAGGTAATTAGCAAATACAAAGATGGTAAAAATATGCAGTTACCTAGGGTTTCAACATGATAGTGGTGTTCAAGTTGGTTCCAGGAAATAGTCAAGGTAGGCTTGCTTGAAGTATGTTTATACTGTCCGTGATGAATTGATGAAGATTTCCAACACTTGTATGGATAAGACGATTGGTTACAGCACATGGATAACTCCCAGTTCATTTGGAAACATTGAAAGATCTTCCAAGAAAATATTAATCACTGCTCAATATTTGAAGAGCTAACTTTAGTTGAATTGTCCAGTTCATATGGAAACTGAGGTAAGCCTAAGCAAGTGCGGCTACCAGTTTAAACACAACAGTCAAATAAAGGCAGGGCATTACCAAACATTAGTAAGTTACAGTTCGAAATCAAGTTTAAAAGAAGATTCAATATGATATTGAAACAGATTCATTAACAGCAACAAGGCACGTCAATCCAAGTTGAAAGCAGATGATAGAGTTGAAGTAGATTCACAAAATGTTAACAAGGCACGCCGAGTTACAGTCAAAGTAGATGGTTACGGGTTCACCCAAAGGAAAATAAAATTGATATGGAATCAATTCATTACGCGCACGCGCCACCAAACTCACAAGAATGAAGAAATAGGAATAGAATTATCCCATTACACTGAGCAAAGTTTTCACTTGAAAAACTTGAAAAGATCAAACGAAACAAGCCTTCGACATGACGAGAAAAAGACGCTAGACGCCATTACAAAAGTCGCAAGTCATAGGCTGGGTAGAGAATGGCCAGCTTTGAAAGGCAGTCACCAGAGCGCAGCAGCTGCTGGAGAGAAGACGAAATGTGAGCAGAAGAAATGAGCGCTCCAGGCGGCAAAGAAGGAACTAATGATTTCAATCATTGAATTGGATGTGAAATTCAACATAAGCCGGGCCCATTATGTCATCTGCAGGATGGCATAATAAGAAAGAAAGAAAATATGTTGAATGAGCAAGCTAAGTCAATGATGAAAAGGATGATTTGAAACTGGGGAAACATAAATCCCAAAAAACAACAAGACATCAAATCCATGTTTCACACCCATAGAACCAAACAAGACAAGTACCAATGCCAGGCCCAATAGAAAAATGATAAATGACTACAACAATACAAAAACCTAAGAGTAAATTAAACCAATAATAAAATTAATGAGTAGATACATTTTCAATCTCATTGTCATGAGGCAAAGGTACAATACTAGAAATAGCACGTGTTAAGATGCCTGTAGGTGTGAGAAGTGTGACAACTCAGACTTTATTATCCACACCAGGATGTACCTCAAGGATTCTGGCCAACCTCCAAACTGATGGTGGTGTGAAAGGAATGCTGCAGGACAGAACCATAAGTCAGTATTAAGGCGATATTGTTCTACTGGTTTATTGATGTCATCACGCCAGAATATGCAGTGTAGATCATGATCAGCTGGATCTAGGAGAATCTGCCTATACATTTTTGCAATATCAGCTGCAAAGGCAATAAGATGAGTAGGAAAGCGCAGAACAGTTTCAAAGAGCTCTGGCTGAACAGTATGCCCTATGTGAAGAACATCATTTAAGGAAACTCCAGTAGAAGTTTTGGCAGAACAATCAAAAACTACTCGAAGTTTTGTAGTAGTAGAATCAAGTTTAAAGACAGGGTGATGTGGGATGTAGTACACCGCTTGATTCTCTGTGGGCTCATCAACTTAGTCATGTGTTGTAGTTCCTTGTATTCTTCCATGAAGGCCACATATTGAATTTCAATTCATTATTCCTTGCTAATCTTTGTTCCAGAGATTTGAATCGTTTAAGTGCTTGAAACTTGGACTCACCCAGAGTATGAAATGATTCCTTTTTAGGGAGTGATACAATGAATCTACCATCCTCCTGACGATGAGTGTGCTCTTCATAATGCTTTTCTGAGAAAACAATATCATCAGGTGGTGGAATCTCCGCAATTACACTTTCGAGAGCCCAGAATTTTTCAAGTTGGCAAGGAGTGTTTGATGAAACTGTTGACAAAAAATTGGATACATGAGAATTTGGAACAGATGAGCTGGGTACCTTGCAAGAGCCAAAAATAATCCAACCCAACCTTGTACTCTGGAGAATGGGTGCATCTTTGGAAATGACAATCTGTCCTGCTGACAAGACTGAAGCAAAAACGCCAGCACCGAGAAGAAGATCAATGTTTTTAGCCTTGAAAAAGTTAGGATCAGCCAGTGAAATATGTGATGGAATTTCAAGTTTTTCTATTTCAATTCTGGAATTTGAAAAGGAAGATGGAACTTTATCAATGACAATACAAGATTCTTCAGTGGACCATTGTTGGTCTGTAGATTTGACAAGATTGAAAGAACATAAGTTGACTTCGATTGGTTGCCACCAATAGAATGAATAGTTGTTTCAGTACTGACCGCTGGTAATGCAAGCTTATCAGCCAAATGTTGTGAGATAAGGTTGCAATCCGAGCCACTGTCTAGCAATGCAACACATTTAATCAAATTTCCTTGTGAGTCCTCAACAAAAACTTGAGCTGTAGGAAGAAGAGAAACACTAGCTTGCTGAAATAGACAAACTGAGGATGCAACATTTGAATGTACATTATTATCTGATGAAACCATGCTCCTCTCATGAAATGAGGAAGGACTGCAACAGATGAAGATGAAGCCTTTGAATGATTGTCAATAATGAAATTTTCAACTGATGATTTTTTCACTGACGAATGAATATTGTTAGAAGTAACTTCTTTACCTTTTTGTTGATTCTGTCCCGAACCTAGTGAATGCAGAATAGAGTGGTGTGCCTTACCACAATGAAAACAAGATTTTGTAGAACAACCATGATTAGGAACATGTGGTTTGAGACAATTGAAGCAAAGGTTTTTGCTTTTGACAGCATTCCAACGGTCAGAAGGCTGTAATTTGAGCAATTCATTACATTTGTAGGCCATGTGATTTGAGCCTCTACAGAAAGTACAATTGGTTGTCAAATTATGAAACATTTTTACATTATTTTGATTACTTGATTGAAGGTGATTAACTTTTGATTGCTTGGAAGCAGGATTAGTTGCATTACTAGAGTGAATAGTTGTTGAATTGTTAGCACTGGATGCAACTGCATCCATAACTTTACATTGTGATTCCAAGAAATTCCAAAACTTCTCAATTGTTGGAATACTGTCAATAGGAACTGATTTCTCCCATTCCTTAACAGTGTTAGAGTCCAATTGCGACAACATTTTATGCATATACAATAAGTCAGTGAGATTCTTAAGTTCAAGTGCCTGAAGGGCAGCAATATGTGATTTACAAAAGTCAATGAATGCACGCAATGACTGTGCACAGTTGCGCTTAACTGCAGGTGGAGACTCAATGGCAGTGATGTGGTTGTTGCAATGAGTCGTTTATGTCATATCGCTCTTCGAGCAATTTCCAGGCTACTTCAAACCCCTTTTCATTGGCATCAATATGTTCCACTCTTGCTAGAGCTTCACCACTCAATGTTTGCCGTAAATAGAAAAATTTCAATGTGCTACTAATTTGCTCCTGACTACCTATTATGTGCATAAATGCACTGGAGAATGCCTGCCATTTTGAGAAGTTTCCATCAAAATGAGGGAGAGGAATTTGGGGCAAATTAAAATTTGCATGCTGTGATGCAGTAGTAGCAGGTTGTACTGATTGTTGTGAAATAAGATCATTTCGAGTGTTAGTTATTTTAGCCTCAAAAGCTTTCAATGCAGCATTTGCTTTAGAAATGAATAATATGAACCTTTCAATTGTTTCAAAGTGTGATTCCTTGTCCAATGATACATTTTTGTCTTGTATTTGTTCATGAATTTTCTTGTATTTATCTCTGAGGAGATCAACTTCATTTTTAATGGTAAGTAAGTGATAATATGTTGCTTCATCATTTACAATAAAATTTGGATACTTGTGAAGAACCAGTTGGCTTCTTCTAGTAAATGTTCCTAGAACTGATAAGAGCAGAATGCTCAGACCCTAAATCTGGGGACACTGAACGTGAGTCACTGGGAGGAGGGGATGTAGCCATTGTTACAAAAAAGGTATTGATAACAAAAGAAATTTTCATACGACCTTCACTGAGATTATCACTGCACTTTCACTGACACCTGTGCTGTGGTTGTGATGTAATTGTGATTAATGCTGGCTTGTGTATGGTCGCGCAACTTGTCCAACTGATACATGGTATGGACAGCTTGGCCACTGAATGGTACGTCTCATTGGCAACCCCTCGTCCACAGCAACCCTCAGTCCAGGTTACAAGGTACATGGGCGATTGAGTACACATGAAAAAACAAAATTACAAGATTAATAGAGATCCGGTCCGGACGACCATTTATATTGTTTCTGAGTCCGAATTCTGGTAGCTAGTGGCTCAGTATAGAGCGGCTGGTCAGTATAGAGCGGTTTTTGATAGTGAATACAAGTAGCTCAATAGTCATACAAAATTAAAGTTGATAACAAATTGTCAAGTTCAGCAAACATAAAAATTTAAATGGAGAAACAGACAATCAAGATAGCTGATAAACATCAAGAATCATTAGAAGCAGTTCAAAATCAATAACCATTGAGGTTAATATGGAAAATTTATAAGTGATAAACATTGAAGTTTAGTGGGACAATTCAGTTAAGATACACTGAATCTATGATAATTCACACTTACAAAGAACTTGAATACTAATCATAAGATTACAATAATAATGAGCTTGAAAAATACTGAAATTGAATTAAAAATGTGAATTTAATATTTATAGAATTTGTAGATTACAAAATATTGTAATTGAACAAAATATATTTGATGCAATAAAATTGCTTGTTTGTCTTAAAATCCTAAGTCAATAAATTGTGATGATCAAAAAACCTAGCCTAAGCAAGTGATGTACAATATTTTACCAAGTAACCATATTTTAATATTAAGTGATTCTGCAATAGTAAGTTGCATCATGAACAAGAAAAGATTTTCTGACAACATTCATGATTGAAAAAAATTACAATAGGTTGTCAAGTTATTCTTGTTTCATACAAAAATCTGACCTATGATGAAGCAACAAAAATCAAAATTAGCCTAAGTAAATAGATCCAAATAATAAATGAACTCAACCCTAACCTTATTTAAGGGATAAGAAGATAAAGGTAATTAGCAAATACAAGATGGTAAAAATATGCAGTTACCTAGGGTTTCAACATGATAGTGGTGTTCAAGTTGGTTCCAGGAAATAGTCAAGGTAGGCTTGCTTGAAGTATGTTTATACTGTCCGTGATGAATTGATGAAGATTTCCAACACTTGTATGGATAAGACGATTGGTTACAGCACATGGATAACTCCCAGTTCATTGGAAACATTGAAAGATCTTCCAAGAAAATATTAATCACTGCTCAATATTTGAAGAGCTAACTTTAGTTGAATTGTCCAGTTCATATGGAAACTGAGGTAGCCTAAGCAAGTGCGGCTACCAGTTTAAACACAACAGTCAAATAAAGGCAGGGCATTACCAACATTAGTAAGTTACAGTTCGAAATCAAGTTAAAAGAAGATTCAATATGATATTGAAACAGATTCATTAACAGCACAAGGCACGTCAATCCAAGTTGAAAGCAGATGATAGAGTTGAAGTAGATTCACAAAATGTTAACAAGGCACGCCGAGTTACAGTCAAAGTAGATGGTTACGGGTTCACCCAAAGGAAAATAAAATTGATATGGATCATTCATTCGCGCACGCGCCACCAAACTCACAAGAATGAAGAAATAGGAATAGAATTATCCCATTACACTGAGCAAAGTTTTCACTTGAAAAACTTGAAAAGATCAAACGAAACAAGCCTTCGACATGATGAGAAAAAGACGCTAGACGCCATTACAAAAGACGCAAGTCATAGGCTGGGTAGAGAATGGCCAGCTTTGAAAGGCAGTCACCAGAGCGCAGCAGCTGCTGGAGAGAAGACGAAATGTGAGCAGAAGAAATGAGCGCTCCAGGCGGCAAAGAAGGAACTAATGATTTCAATCATTGAATTGGATGTGAAATTCAACACATTAAAAATGATATAAATCTTATAGCATTCCTAACACAAAGATTTGATAATTTTAAACAAGAGCAAAATGCTAGGTTTGATGAGCAAAATGCTAGGTTTGATGATATGAAGCAAGAATTTGCTAGCATTAGACTAGAGCAGGTTAGTATAACCTTCTATTGAAAATGCACATGAAACATTGAGTGATAATCATGAAGATGAAAACAAATTGAAGCAGGATAATTAGTGTTAAGATACAAGATCAACTCATTCAAGTTTCTGACAATGTAGGCCTAGTTACTGTTGTTGAAAAGTCAACCCTAATGAGATAGTAGAATTGAGTAAGAAGTAGGTAGGGAGTTGTCTTCACTGAAAGTCAACTATCATGAAAGTAATATTGCTACATTGAAAGTTAGGAAAACTATAAACAACAGTGAATGATTACATGAAACAGGTTTCTGTAGAGGTTAGGAACAATGTAAACAAAATGAATCTTGCTTTGAATCAAGTTGATGAGTTCAACTTTCAACTGAGAATTGAAAAGGTGTATGCAATGCATTCTCAAGTGAACATGACTGACTTTTGTAAGCAAAATGGCTTTGTTGAAACAAATGAACCCATGAACAAAATCATGTTCTCGAAGAAAACAAAGCACAAAGTCTCCATTGATGTGTTAGTATTCAAAGGTTGTTTCAAGTTGCTTATTTACAAGATGATGACTGTGAATCACATGATGAAAGGGTATTCCCCAGCACTATGTTATGATTAGGAATCCTGTGTCATGCCGGGATTCAGAATAGCAATGACCGTAAATACTACGTATGGTAAGAGTCCATAATTGTATCTTTTTTCTTTCCTGTAGCCTATTTTTCTTGGCCCTTAATTTTTTCAAATTTCGATTCTTTCCTGTCTTTGTGTAATGTTCAGTAAAATTCTTCTATGATGCATATCTTAACCAATCTTGTCCATAGTCATTTAAATTTGTATTTTTCTGAAATAATATTAGAAGTTAAAATAGTAGCTTATTTTCCTAATCTTTAAAATTGTTGATAAAACTTAACTTTTCTAAAATCTATCCATTGTAGTGTAAATAATTGTTTGCTTGTGGTATATTTTTTCATCATGTTTACATATTTTATCATGTCTATTTTTTTTCAGGTATCATATTAGGTATTAGGTTTTTCAGAGCAAATTATGTCCCATGTTCTCATCTTTCATTGCATATCGTGCCATAAGCCATATGTAATTAGGTTATAGTTTTCTTCTGGGCTTTGTGGTGCGTTTTTTTTAACGGCTTCACACATGTAGGGTGAATCTTGAACTGAGTCAATGGTGTAGCGGCTATAAATTTTGTAATTGCGTGCGTGGACGCTGAATGTACACCAGACTGATTGATTCACTACAAGATTCAATACAATTGTCGGAATCGCGGGAGGCCTAAACGCTCGCTCACCCTTGATTCTTCTAATGACAAATTGTATAGTGATGAAATTTTTATAAGTAGTGTAGCGATCGCTAAACACTGAATACGATACCTTAAAATTATTACCTGTGAAGAATGAGCATACAAAATCATACAGGTCGAGCAAAAATCCCGATGTAGCTAATTTACGGGACTGCGTCTCTAATAAGTTCTGAAGGATTAAAAAATACGGTATTTGAACCAATATCGTTCAGAATATATTTCGAGAACAGAGTCAAACGAAACAAGCCTTCGACATGACGAGAAAAAGACGCTAGACGCCATTACAAAAGACGCAAGTCATAGGCTGGGTAGAGAATGGCCAGCTTTGAAAGGCAGTCACCAGAGCGCAGCAGCTGCTGGAGAGAAGACGAAATGTGAGCAGAGAAATGAGCGCTCCAGGCAGCAAAGAAGGAACTAATGATTTCAATCATTGAATTGGATGTGAAATTCAACATAAGCCGGGCCATTATGTCTCTGCAGGATGGCATAATAAGAAAGAAAGAAATATGTTGAATGAGCAAGCTAAGTCAATGATGAAAAGGATGATTGAAAATGGGGAAACATAAATCCCAAAAAACAACAAGACATCAAATCCATGTTTCACACCCATAGAACCAAACAAGACAGTACCAATGCCGGGCCCAATAGAAAAATGATAATGACTACAACAATACAAAAACCTTAGAGTAATTAAACCAATAATAAAATTAATGAGTAGATACATTTTCAATCTCATTGTCATGAGGCAAAGGTACAATACTAGAAATAGCACGTGTTAAGATACCTGTAGGTGTGAGAAGGGTGACAACTCGGACTTTATTATCCGCACCAGGATGTACCTCAAGGATTCTGGCCAACCTCCAAACTGATGGTGGTGTGAAAGGAATGCTGCAGGACTAGAACCATAAGTCAGTATTAAGGCGATATTGTTCTACTGGTTTATTGATGTCATCACGCCAGAATATGCAGTGTAGATCATGATCAGCTGATCTAGGAGAATCTGCCTATACATTTTTGCAATATCAGCTGCAAAGGCAATAAGATGAGTAGGAAAGCGCAGAACAGTTTCAAAGAGCTCTGGCTGAACAGTATGCCCTATGTGAAGAACATCATTAAGGAAACTCCAGTAGAAGTTTTGGCAGAACAATCAAAACTACTCGAAGTTTTGTAGTAGTAGAATCAAGTTTAAAGACAGGGTGATGTGGGATGTAGTACACCGCTTGATTCTCTGTGGGCTCATCAACCTTAGTCATGTGTTGTAGTTCCTTGTATTCTTCCATGAAGGCCACATATTGAAATTTCAATCATTATTCCTGCTAATCTTTGTTCCAGAGATTTGAATCGTTTAAGTGCTTGAAACTTGGACTCACCCAGAGTATGAAATGATTCCTTTTTAGGGAGTGATACAATGAATCTACCATCCTCCTGACGATGAGTGTGCTCTTCATAATGCCTTTCTGAGAAAACAATATCATCAGGTGGTGGAACCTCCGCAATTACACTTTCGAGAGCCCAGAATTTTTCAAGTTGGCAAGGAGTGTTTGATGAAACTGTTGACAAAAATTGGATACATGAGAATTTGGAACAGATGAGCTGGGTACCTTGCAAGAGCCAAAAATAATCCAACCCAACTTGTACTCTGGAGAATGGGTGCATCTTTGGAAATGACAATCTGTCCTGCTGACAAGACTGAAGCAAAAACGCCAGCACCGAGAAGAAGATCAATGTTTTAGCCTTGAAAAAGTTAGGATCAGCCAGTGAAATATGTGATGGAATTTCAAGTTTTTCTATTTCAATTCTGGAATTTGAAAAGGAAGATGGAACTTTATCAATGACAATACAAGATTCTTCAGTGGACCATTGTTGGTCTGTAGATTTGACAAGAATTGAAAGAACATAGTTGACTTCGATTGGTTGCCACTAATAGAATGAATAGTGTTTCAGTACTGACCGCTGGTAATGCAAGCTTATCAGCCAAATGTTGTGAGATAAGGTTGCATCCGAGCCACTGTCTAGCAATGCAACACATTTAATCAAATTTCCTTGTGAGTCCTCAACAAAAACTTGAGCTGTAGGAAGAAGAGAACACTAGCTTGCTGAAATAGACAAACTGAGGATGCACATTTGAATGTACATTATTATCTGATGAAACCATGCTCCTCTCATTGAAATGAGGAAGGACTGCAACAGATGAAGATGAAGCCTTTGAATGATTGTCAATAATGAAATTTTCA